>NW_027507748.1:300334116-300626388 GCF_037356315.1 Lithobates pipiens | reverse complement strand
CCTCTCCATGTCACAGCTGTAACACATGGCCGAAGGATTATGCGGCAGAGAGAAGCCAGGCCCTTCCTTTATCCCTGAATGGAGGCTAGGGCCCTGGAAGTATGTAACTTGCAGGACTCACCATCAAAGGTAAGCACAGTGCGTGTCATTTGCCTAGGCATATGATGTGCACTGGGGGGGGCAGTGAACAAATTCAGTAAAAAAAAAAAAAAAAAAGAAGGAAAGTGAGAAAAAAAAAAGGCTATACATGTTGAGGACCAGAGGAGGGGGTGGAGGGATGACTTTTTCAGGGTGAAGATCTGCTTTAAGGCTTTCGACTAGTCACACAGTCATCACAAATGTTTACTGTAATTTGCCCAATAAAGTTTATTTCCCTGAATCGCCAGTGTCATCTACTGACTGTAATAACAGCATTTTTTTGATTGGGATATTTCAGGAAAATACCAGATTATGGCCACTAGATGGAGCCAATAATGCTAGGGTTAAGATTTAAAAAGTTTGTGTTTTTTTATAACTAGTCCAAGTATCATTTTTTCAATGGCACCTAAAATGCGGTGGTTTTGCGGGGATTGTCACACGATTTACTGCGTGGTGAACGAGGTAAATCGCATCACATGAAGCTGGTCACCCAAAAAGGCGCAGGAGCTTCCCGAGTTTTGGCAAATGTAGTGTGCTTTGAGATCGTGGGCACAATCGCAACAGATCTGACACAATCTCCAAACACCTAGATGTGAATGGAGCACAAGTCCCTAAGGCTACTTTTTCACTGGGGGCGCTCAGCGCGCTGGCGGTAAAGCGGCACTTTACTGTCCTTTAAGTGGCGCTGATTGGCCGCTAGCGGGGCAGTTTTAACCCGTGCTAGCGACTGAAAAAGGGTTAAAACCGCCCGCTTTGCAGGCAGGTTTGGAGGGCTGCCCCATTGTTTTTAATGGGAAGGGGTGATTTAGGAGCAGTAAATACACCGCTCCTACAGCACTCCAAAGATGCGGCTTGCAGGACTTTGACCGTCCTGCAAGCGCACCGCTCCAGTGTGAAAGCCCTCAGGGCTTTCACACTGGAGTGCACTGAGTGGCTCTTTCAGGGAGCTTTGCAGGCACTATTTTTAGCACTTTAGAGCCTGCAAAGCGCCTCAGTGTGAAAGGGGCCCAAGTCACAAAATGCAATATTTTAAAGTACAAGTAGCAATACTTTATGCATAAGGATACCATGTTCATTTAAAAGATGTGCCCTTAGCATAGTGTTAGTTCACACCTAGTGCACTATGATAAGACAAACTTTATTGCAGGAATGGAAACCCAATGGCAATGTACAACAAATCTGTAGTACACCACAATGCATGATGTGAAAATACAATAGGAGGAGCTAGTATACACACACACACACACACACACACACACAAACACACACTGTTTTCCCGAAAGTAAGAGTGTCTTATATTAATTTTTGCTCCCAAAGATGTGCTAGGTCTTATTTTCAGGGGATGTCTTATTTTTCCATGAAGATGAATAGGGTACACATTTATGGATTCCGCCACGCTTCTGATCCTCCTGTGCCATTTTGATCCCCCCTCCCTCAAATCCACCCTGTGTCATTTTAATTGAGTCCCCCTCTACCCACCTCTGTGCCAGTGGATTATTTAGTCGTCCCCCCCCCATCTTCACCAGACATCCCCCGCCCACCTCAGTCACCCCTGTGTGTCTGTGGAGGCCAGATTCCACACAATGTGCCTGACTCCTGCCCAGGGAGACTCACTGTAATTGTGAGTCAGCCAGACTCCGTCAGGGTAGAGCGAGCAGCAGGCGCAGAAGGTGGCAGCTTGTGCTGGCAGCAGGGCGTGCTCTCTGATGACGGGTGACGTCACTCGTCATCCAGAGAGCCAGCCGCAGCTCACTGATTTAACGAGACCTCGCACCTAACTGCCTGAACAGCTCCGGCTGCGCTGCGGCCAATCAGTGAGCTGCGTGGCAGCACCCACCGATATGGTCCAGAGGAATCAGACGCCTTACGGTAGCTTTAGGGGCCTTATATTCAGGGGTGGCCTTATTATCGGGGGGGGGTGCCTTATATTACAGCAAGAGGCAAAACTGGAAGTAGGTCTTATTTTCAGGGGATGTCTTACTTTTGGGGAAAGACAGTATATATACACACACACACACAAACACTGGATTTATTTGCTTTACAAAGACAAATCAGTCAACTGTGAAAATTATAGAAAGGGCCGTTTTCAGTGTAATTTTGACAGTTTTCTATGGAGAAGCCCCACAGAGCAGACTGACCAACTCAGGATCATAGCTCATTGCAGCTTGAATCGAGAATGGAAGAGAATATGTAGAAACAATCACCTTAAATCACTGAATATAATGAGAATATACGATTGACTGAATTATTACACGACCCAGATCAGCCCCATTCCCATGCTGGTAAATGATCCACAACTGAACAAAATACTAAAGGTTTTTACTATATACATGGAAATATTTATCTCTGATTAAAGTACTTGTGAATCCTCACCTTGTAAAACAACCCATTCAGTTTAAAATGGAAATAATAGGCAAAGCATTTGTGAAAATAAATAAATATACACACACATACATACATTTTAAATACCTTTTTTTTCTACAAGTGATCACATACCCTCTCTGTTCTCAGGTGCATAAGGAGCTTATGTATGTATAAGGAGAGTTGAGGGAGGAGAAACAGCAGCACACTGGCCTTCCCAGTAAATGGCTGGGCAGAGAAAGGGGGAGGGATGTCAGGGCAAGTCTACTGATTGGAGGAGAGCAGGCAAAGTTCCCAGCATAGCCATAAAAATGACCATGATGTGCTCTCATGCCTAGCATGGTCAATTTTTAATAGGAAAGCAGAGGGACCGACAGGAACACCAGGGCTTTCACACAAAGGAAGCAATACAAAGAACAGGATACTTTTCCATACAAGTACATAGTACAGCAGGCGCACACATCAGGAATATGAAATGTTGGGGTAACACATTCTTTAACCACTTCCGGGCCACTGCACGGCGATGTACCTACTTACTTTGAAGGGGGATATCGTTGTTATGGCAGCAGCTAGCTGCCATAACCCCGGTATTATCTTCAGCCGGCAGTCCAGTTTCCGATAAAGTGGTCTCTGTGGCGGATTCCCCACGAGATCACTTATCGCCGGCGGGAGAGGGCTCCCGCCGCACTCTGGTGCCCTCCGACTCTTACCGGAGCAGTCGGAGGCTGCGGAGACAAATCGGATCTTCACCCTTGCTGGCCATGGAGACGAGTGAGGAGAAGATGGCCCCCCACTCGTCTCCATAACAATGCAAGGTGGAAGGGACATCAAAACGTCACTTCCACCCATAGTAATAAAAAAAAAAAAAAAAAAAAGCTATTTTTTTTGCATTTAAGTGTAAATATAAGCTTTTAGGTCTTTATGACCCCAGATCTCCCATTTAACCACTTCCCGACCGGCGCAAGCCGATGTACGTTGGTAGAATAGCATGGGCAGGCATATTGGCGTACAGGTAAGTCCAGTTTTAAATGCCGCCCTGCCATTGCCAGCACGCCGTTGCACTCGCATGCCAGTCGGGACCCCCGTGAGTCCGGTCGCACGGACTCGATCGCCGCGGGGATACCCGCGATCGTCTCACGGGGTGGCTGAACGAGGAGCTGCGGTTGTAAACAGCATCACCCCGTTCTGCCTAGCAACAAGTGACGCTGATCTCTGCTCCATGTGATTGGAGCAGAGATCAGTGTTCACTAAAACAAAGCCCAGCACCCCACAGTTAGTAACACGCCCCCAGGAACACTTAACCCCTACACTGCCACCCCCTGGTTAACCCTTTCACTGCCGGTGTCATTTACACAGCTATATAAATGCAGTGATTGCTGTATAAATGACAATGGTCCCAAAAATGTGTCAAAAATGTCCGATGTGTCCGCCATAATGTCGCAGTCACAATAAAAATCGCTAATCACCATCATTACTAGTAAAAAAATAATTAATAAAAATGCCATAAAACTATCCCCTATTTTGTAAACGCTATAACTTTTGCGCAAATGAATCAATAATGGCTTATTGTGATTTTTTTCATCAAAAGTATGTAGAAGAATACGTATCGGCCTAAACCGAGGGAAAAAAGTTGAAAAAATTAGTTTTTTTTTCAAAATTGTCACTCTATTTTTGTTTATAGAGCAAAAAAAAAAAAAAAAAGAGGTGATCAAATACCACCAAAACAAAGCTCTATTTGTGGGGAAAAAAGGACGTCAATTTTGTTTGGGAGCCACGTCGCACAACCGCGCAATTGTCAGTTAAAGCGATGCAGTGCCGAATTGCAAAAAGTGGTCTGGTCTTTGACCAGCAAAATGGTCCGGGGCTGAAGTGGTTAAGAGGCCCTGTCATGCTTTTGTTTCTTTTACAAGGGATGTTTTTTTTTTTTTAAACAGTGTAAAAATAAAAAAAGGTAAAATAAATCAGAAAAAAAAAAAATTTAAACTTGCGCCATCCCGCCGAGCTCGCGTGCAAAAGCGAACGCATATGTGACTAGCGCCCGCATATGAAAATGGTGTTCAAACCACACGTGTGAGGTATTGCGGCGATTGGTAGAGTGAGAGCAATAATTATATCACTAGATCTCCTCTGTAACGCAAAACATGCAACCTGTAGAATTTTTTAAATATCCCCTATGGAGATTTGTCACCATTCCACGAGCGGGCGCAATTTTGAAGCGTGACATACTGGGTATCAATTTACTATTTACAATTAATTTCTTTGGCAATATAAAAAAAAATTGGGCTAAATTTACTGTTGTCTAATTTTTTTATTTAAAAAAAGTGTGTATTTTTTCCTTAAAAAAAAAAAAAAAAAAGCCTGCTGCGCAAATACGGAATATATACAGAAAGTATGGCAAAGACCACCATTTTATTTTCTAGGGTGTTAGAACCTCCAAACATTATACTTTTTTTTATAAGTCATTTTCTAGCAAAAAAACACATCTCAAAGAGAGGCTTGGTCCTTAAGTGGTTAAAGCGGGAGTCCACCGGGACTCCGCGTTTTTTTTTTTTTTTTTTTTAAAGCCAGCAGCTACAAATACTGCAGCTGCTGACTTTTAAAATAGTGACACTTACCTGTCCAGCGCGCCCGCGATGTCGGCACCCGAAGCCGATCTCTAGATCGTCTCTCGAGTGCTGCCGCCGCCATCTTGGGTATGGGAATCAGGAAATGGAGCCTTTCGGCTTCATTTCACGGTTCCCTACTGCGCATGTGCGAGTCGCGCTGTGCAATAAGGACGGTCCCCGCTGCCTCTGGGATCTGTGTGTTTCCCAGCAGGCAGCGGGGCACTTGCGGAAAGGGGCGTAATCTACACCCCTTTCTGCAGAGAGCTATCCCGGAAGTGGGTGCAGATACCTGTACTGTACAGGTATCTGCACCCCCCTCCCCCCTGAAAGGTGCCAATTGTGGCGCCGGAGGGGGGGAGGGTTCCGATGAGCGGAAGGTCCACTTTAGGGTGGACCTCCGCTTTAAGACACATGTAACCATGCATGTTGGAGTTTAATAATAAATAAGGGCCTTGGGGTTTCTATTTTAAAATGTTACTACTGAAAACTAAACACTTTTCCCAACAGAATACTGATCAATTTAATCTCATCTAAAATTGTTTTACCAAGTATTTTTGCAACCCAACAGTGCTTTGCCCCATATGCTGCTGGGCCCTGCAACAATCACATGCTCCGTTATGGGCAAATTCATGTATGCAGAATTATATGTATGGCCTAACATTCAGCAGTTCCATTATAAAGGATTCTTACCCAACACAGTCAGAGTGACATTGGTTGATATACTTCCTGCAGCATTTTGAGCCATGCAGCTATAAAGGCCCATGTCTTCAATTTTAACATTGACGATGAATAGAACTTCATCTTCAGGCATAACGTGCATGCGACGTTCTCGAGCTGCAGGAAAATCTGTTCCCCCATCTTTCTGCCATGCAATTTGGGGAGGTGGGTGACCTTCTGCTGCACATTCCAAACGTGCCATGGCACCAGTGCGAATAGTCAGATCCATTGGAGTTTTCAGGAATGAAGGCATTTCTGTAATAAAAGACAAAGAAATGTCAAATCTACTACATGCCAAAGGAAAACCTTAGCAGCTTATTTTGTTTGCAATATAAGTCTTTAAACCAATCAGTGAATTTAAGAAATTCTTATACAGCACTGCACAATAACTATTGCACATCTATACAAAAGGCTTAAAGGGGTTTTAAAGGCAGAAGGTTTTTATCTTAATGCATAGAATGTGTGCAGCAGCTCCCCCTCCCCCAGTACTCACCTGAGCCCCCCTCTCTGTCCAGCAATGTCCCTGAGTGCCTCGGCGGTCCAGCACTCTCCCTCCTGATTGGCTGAGACACAGCAGTGGAGTCATTGGCCCCCGCTGCTGTCAAAGTCAGTTAGTATTCCACACCTATAGCAGTCCCCTTTCCCATAAGGCTACTGGTACTCATGAGCCCTCAAGACTTATATACAATGCTATAGTGCCTGGCTACCATGTCGGGAAAGGCACAAACTGAGCAAACAGGTACTTGTGGTTGGTAGACAGGCAGAGTGGTTCAATAACAGTCCAGGTACAAGGCAGGCAAGGTTCAGAGTAATCAGGGTTAAATCAATAGTCAAAAGGGCAGAGCTCAGAGTAGAGGATATCAGATCCAAGGTCATCAATGAGGAAATCCAATCTAGTAGAGCAGGGCAGACAAACAGAGAGCCTGAAGCACATGCAACACACACACAACATCACAAGCATGAGACTGCAGGCGTGGCTGGCATTAATCAGGTTTGGCCTCCACCCAGAAGCTGGCGACATCAATCACCCTGCTGGTGGACAGGGATGCATCATGGCCAAAACCAGGATGCTGAAATGAGACCAGCAGCTTTCAAAGAACATGAGCATTTACAGACAAGGCTAGTAATGGCAAAAACAGCTACCCAGCACCATTATAAACAAACTAGTAGGATTTTTACTTGCTGGAGAATGGAGGATGGAGGATAGAGGATCTAAAAAAAAATGTAAGCTGCAGCTTTAAATATTTTTTTATAAGTTAAATGGGGATATGTAACAAATATAAAAGTAGGTGTCATAAGCAGAAATGCACTAAGATTCTTAGTACTGGGACAAAAAGATAGCAACACACAATGTCCTGATTCGGGTGGAGTGAAGAAACCATCTTAAACTTGTTGTAAACCCTTACAAACCACTTTGCCCTACAGATAAGCCTAGATTAAGGCTTACCTGTAGGTCCAAGAAATATCTCCTAAACCTACACGGTTTAGGAGATACTTGCCAAAAGACAGGCACCGCTGTCTACAGCGTGGTGCACAGGCGCACTGAGCGCGCCGCTGTTAACGGCAATATGCCGCGAGTGGCGGCTCTTGTACGCATGTGCGGGAGTGACATGGTGGCTCCGACGAATGACAGTGCCAGAGCAGCGAGACCCACCGAGAAGATGAAGGCTCCGTACACAAGGGGACAGCGGTGACTTCGCTGGCTCCTGTGTCAGGTAAGTGACACATAATGGACTACTATGCGATGCATAGTAGTCCATTATGCTTTACCTTTGCAGGGAATCAAAGAGGAAGTAACCCTATTAGGGTTTACTTCCTCTTTAAAATGGATGTAAACCCTCACATACAGTTGTGCTCATAAGTTTACATACCTGGTAGAATTTACAATTTCTTGCCCGTTTTTCAGATAATATGATTAATAACACAAAAACATTTTTCACTCAAGGTTAGTGTTCAACTGTTTTTACTCTTTTTAAATCACAGTGACAACAGAAATTACCCAAATGACCCTGATCAAAAGCGGTGGGAAACACAACAAATGATAACAGGACCAACCACCAATTTGGGACTTTCCCCAGATCAAAGCTGTCTGAAGGACCCTACGCCTGACTGGTGTAAAATGATGCAGTAGCATTTATTAGAATTTGAAGAATGTGTGCACAGAAGACCAGGTACATATTTGTGAAACGGAGGCCTGATGCCGAAAAACCCAAGAGGCATTCACAGCCCTGGTGGAGTGAACTTACACAAGAAAATGGTGAGCCCAAGCTTTCCTCAAGGCTATAAGCCTGAATGATGGTTATACTTAGGGATGGTGAAAATAGAAGCTGGATCACCTTTTATAGACCCATCCGGGGATGACAAAAAAAGAGAATCCTTCTTTCTGAAAGAAACGGGCTAAAAGAAAAGACTCACAGCCCAAACCACAAACAATGGCGTTCTAATTCACTCTTATTTTCTGTCTAGGCAGTTGAAACCTCCTAAGGATGAGAACATACTGTATTTTGTAAAATTTGCTTAGAATAATACATTTACAACCTGGACAGAAATAGTTTTATCATATACAATAATTTTACATACGACTTTGCATTACTAAAAAGTAAAAAAAAAAAAAAAAAAAAAAACACACACATACCATTGACTGTGAGCTTAGCTTTACTGGAGTAATTAGATCCAAAATGGTTGGTGATGACACACTGGTATTTCCCTTCATCTGTAAAGTTCACATTAAACAGATGCAAAACTGTAGTGTACTCTATGAGCTCCAGTCCATTTTTAAAATATCTGGCAAAGGTTTCTACTTTGGCATCATACAGGATTTCACTGTCTTTTCTCCATGCCGTATACATGGGAGAATCACTGCTACTGCCTGCAGAACATATGAGCGTCACATTCATTCCTTTCAATGCCACAGTTGTCTCGGGATGCAATTTGATTTGCGGTTTAGGAAAGTTATCTGGCGGGGGAAAAAAAAAAAAACATTCAAATCAGCAAAACAAACATCTGCAATACTTTTTGTAGAGAGCAGTGGTTCTCAACTCCTGTCCTCAGGACCCAATTGTAGGCCAAGTTTGCAAGATAACTGAAATACATCACAGGTGATATAATTTTCAGTGATTGCAGTATTCTTAAACCTGGCCTGTTAGTGGGTCCCGAAGACAGGAGTTGAGAATCACTGGTATAGAGGATGATAAGACGCTTCAGGGCTATCTGCTGCCTAATGCAATAGATTTTATGAATTGGTATGTAGCAGTTAAACAGGAAGTAAACCCCGATGGGTTTTACTTCCTCTTTTGCTTGCTGCAAATGAAAAGCATGATGGGCTAGTATGCATCGCATACTAGCCCATTATGTGGCACTTACCTGCAAAAGAATCCAGCGATGTCCCTTGTGTCGGCAGCGTCCATCTTCTGGCCCCTCTTCCCTCTGGGCAGCGGACTCAGGCTCTGTGGGACTCCAGTATAAGGCTTTGATCAACCTTACAATGTGAACTTATGGCCCCGAGTCTGGGCATTCATCTTAATCATATATTTCTACAGACAACTGAAGCACTTGCATTTCAGAGTGAGCGTAAAGCTGGCTATATATTATACAATTTTCTTAGTCAATTTCCTTAAGATTTACCTTAAACTATGTAGTGCAAGGGCCTGCCTGACAGCATACAAATTAAAAAAAGTTTAGGCTTGACCTCATATTTTTTTTAAATCTAAAGAAAAATTGTATATTGTATGGCCAGCCTTCATGTCACTGGATATCTGGGAGGAGGACACTTCTATTCCAGGGCCCCAAGAATATGAAGGAAACGATTTTAAAGCTGTAACATGTACTGACCCCCTATGGCGTTACCTACTAGCAAAAAGGGTCAGATTTTGATGAATTTCTTAAGGACAAGATTAAAACGATACAGAAGTAGAAAATCAAACACCCAATACTAAAGAAAGTACTTTTTAAGAGATAACTCTTCAGTCTTCAATACTGCAGTTGGGGTTTTTAAATCCACAGCTGTTGAGACCTTACGTTTTAATATTGTGTCCCACACAAAGTTATATTCTTTGCGAACCGAGTCCTGACAATATAGCACTTACATGCCTTTGTAAAGGAAAAAGTAGATTATTCTTTTAAACGTTAGCAGGGGGAAAATAATCAAAGTCCCCAAACCTTGCAAAAGCAGCATTCAAATAAAATACTAACCGCAGATAAAATCTCCTGCATCCACACCGAGTAGAGAACGCCCAGAGAGCCAATCGGGATGAGCGCAACTCACATTCACAGAATGCTGAAAACCGCTGTCAATGAGCCACTGGGGGAACCATTTTAGCTGGCAGTCACAAAGCAAACTGCTCGTGTTTAGGTTTCTGCAAGCAGATTCACATAGGTTAAGAAAGAAATTATATATATATATATATATATATATATATATATATATATATATATATATATATATATATATATATATATATATATATATATATATATATATACACACACATATACACATATACACACACACAAACTTGTATATAATTATTAACGTCACAATAAATGGACACAGCAAAGCAACGAGTAACCTAAAAATACACCAATCTTGACTGAAGAAAAATAAGTCAAAAAATTTGAACCATGTGGAAAAATTGCAACACATCTGAAGTTTTGATTTTACACTAAATAAGCTTAACCGCTTCAATACACTTTTACCCCCTTCCTGCCCAAACCAATTTTAACCTTTCAGCGCTGTCACACAAATGGCACTTTCTTTTGGTGGTATTTAATCGCTGCTGGGTTTTTAATTTTTTGGTTAAAAAAATAAATAAAAAAAGACTGAAAAATAAAAAAAAAAGTTTTCTTAGTTTCTGTCAGAAAAGTTTCTAATTAAGTAATTTTTCTCCTTCACTGATATGATGTGCTGATGAGCACTGATAAGGCAGAATTTATGGGTACTGACAAGGTAGCACTTATAGGCACCAATGAAGTGGCAGTTACATGCAGCACTGATAGGTGACACTAAAAATCAGCACTGACTGGCATTTCTGATGGGCATAGTTGGGGCTGAACAGATGATCAGTGACCTGATGATCTGTACAGGTTTCCCCTGTGAGGAGATGCAGCTGATCGGCCAACCTCTCCTCACACTCTGTCAGTGTGAAGTGAGGAGAGCCAATAAACGGCACTTCCGTGTTTACATGTGATCGTCTGTGATTGGACACAGGCGATCACATGGGTAAAGAGCCATGTCAATGGTACTTTACAGAGATCTGGATTGCAGAGTGTACCGGGGACACAGCGCGCCCACGATCGTTGCGTGGCGCAAAAGTGCGTTGAGTCTGGGGCAACGTCATTAAGTCGCCCCAGAATGAGAGGGAATCAAGCCTGCCATCATTTGTCTATACAGCAGGACGGGAGGAGGTTAAAGATACCCTGTCACCAAATTAAAACATTGCAGGTAGAAGCTGTGAACATTCAAATATTTTAAATTAGGGTTGCACCTATACCCTTTTTTTTACCGGTGAGTACAAGTACAGATTCTTTCAGTCAAGTACTCACTGATACAGAGTACTGATACTTTGCAGTGCAATTTGAACAGAAATGGGGTGCAATGCCTGTATGAATTGCATACAGTTTCCCGCACCACTCCTGTGTGAAGACAAGCCTTAGTGATTTTGTGCCTGAGTGTACACAGGAGCAGGGAAATCTTCCTTAATGGCGGGTTCCATCAGCTCCGGAACCGGCTGTGGACATCAATGGCTCCTCTTGCCTCTCCCATGGCTTTATTCCCCTCATCTCCCTTCCCCCACCCCCGGGTCAAGCCATTTACTGGGCCCTTCGTTTCCACTGTACCCCTGCTTTCAGACACCGAAAAGCCTCTTCACTGGTCCAGGAATTTGAAATCCCTGCGGCTTTCTCTTCTCTCAGTGCTGATCGTATGAGCTAGACAGCTTCTGATTGATCAGTGCCTTCCATGTGGCTGACCAATTAGAATCCTTGTAGTCTGTACTGTAAGCCCTGCGAGGAGAGGAAACATGTAATTTTTTTGCAGTGTGATTTGCGCTCATTCTTTTGTATGGATGAAAAACACACCACAAAGTATCGGTTTCAGGAGTATTTCACAAGTACGAGTGAAAATACTTGGTATCGGTGCATCACTATTTTAAATGTCTAAAGTTATATTTTTAAGGAGGATACTATATTGTCTCTTGAGTGACAGCTCTGAAACTGCTGACATCACATCCAAGATGGAGTCTACCGGCAATAGTCTCAAGACTTTTAGATGCTTATGTAAGTGAGGCTTTTACAGGTAAATACCATGTATCGTATATTATTTAGTACAAATTTAAGTGAAAAATGTAGGCCTTTTTGTTAAAATTAACGGTCTGGCAGCAAGATCCCTTTAAACCAGGGATTTCAAACTGGTGGCTCTCCAGCTGTTGTGAAACTACAAGTCCCATGAGGCATTGCAAGGCTGACAGTTACAAGCATGACTTCCACAGGCAGAGGCATGATAGGACTTGTAATTTTTATTTATTAGATTATAAGTTCTCATGGGCAGGACCTTCCTAACTCTGTTGTATTGAAACTGTGCTGTCTCTCTTAATAACGTAAAGTGTTGCCTAAATTGTTGACACTATATAAATTCAATCTTGAACAACAATATTAAAATATGGCAACTGCACTCAAACATACAATTTTATTAGCTGGTCAGGCATACAAGATGTCACTACTTACAATTCCTGAAGTTTAACATGAGCAAAGGCATTCTCTTGCACAGACATGACCCCATTATTGCTCAAGTCACTGCAAAACAAAATTAGAAAATGTCAGAAAAATAATCAATTGCAAACAGAACTGGATTGGATGTAAAAAAAAAAAAAAAATCCATATTTGATGTTTATTAAGTGGAGCCGCTCTATTAATTATGCAATGAGGAGAGAACAGCAACCAAGCATACTAGTGTCACATGCAGTGTCATTTCAGGGGCAAACAATAAATGACAGCTTAGTACTGTATTATAGAGTGGATTAGCACAGTAATTAGAATTGAAATTGCTAATAGCACAGACTGACTGAAGGTGGGGTGTCACATCTTTCCCAAGCAAATTGGAAAGCTTTCTTTTATAGGGTGTATCTGCTTTGTATTAAGCATCACCTTCTGGAAACTCCCATATACCATACCGTGCAGCCATCGATTTTGAGTGATCAGTTATGTTGGAAATTTTTGGAATTTCTAATCAATGATGGGAGAATCGTGCATGAAATGAAATTGAAAAAGAAATGCGCATAAGCTGTGACCTGGCAAAAAAAAGAAGATTCCTGGGGAAAAAAAATCTAAGCGCTTTCCCCAATTTAGTTGGGGTTGGGAGATTGGGAGACTTTGGTGGGGGTGGGCCAGCCAAGCCTCTTGACCTCTGGGGACAAGCCTACTGACCTTTGGCCTACTCCAATCCTAACCTTGTTCTTAAAAGGGGAAACACTAAACTCTATCTCTAGAAAAATCACCTTTGAAAGTGTTTAGAAACACATTTAAAAAACTGATCGATCAACTAGTACATTACTTTAAAAAGGCTGAGCGTCCGATGCTAATCGCATGAGTAGGCCCATTCCACCAAGTGTGATATCAATATATTACTCGCATAAGAGAGCATGATTTTAGATACCATTAATGAACATAAAAAAAACTTTCATAAAAATTCATATTTAAACAATTACTTGGCCCCAAGTTGATTTAAGATGATATCCCAACATTACCAAGTTCCAGTTGGTTAACATGGACAGTGTTGACTGACATCACTAAAAAAGGAGCAAATATGGAAAAGTGAAAGGAAGCATAGGCAGGGCATATTCCGGGAGACGAAGACTTCCACATACGCTTATTTGTAGATGAGAATACTGGGCAGAAAGACCTAACCAGTAGTTGTATGCAACATTTAGGGACATAGCAATGAGTTTACTACTGTGCTAAACCCAAATTTAAAGTGATTTTTGCGAAGATAACACCATTAGGTTTTCCATACATTTTCATTTGCTTATTGTGCTTACTTTTATCTGTTATGTTGTAGGTCAGCCCAAATGAGTTTATGGGTATATCTTCTGACACCGAAAGGCACAAGAGAGGCATGGAAAAAGGAAATCACTGGATGATTACCATTTGAGTGCCACTTTCACATTTCAGCTGCTTTAACAAATGATAGTTCTAAGTTCTTCTTTAAATATGTCCCACCCCATGTCAGTTGTGTTGTACTCAAAGTTATTGCAAAATCTTGAGTGTGCTTGTTTTCCATGTTAATATGATCAGGAGAGATGGAACATTGCCACATACTTCATACAAGATTATTACAATATGATTTTACCTTTAGAAAAATAGAAACAGAAAACACTTACAGATGCTGCAGGGAATCCAGGCCAGTAAAAGCTTTCTTAGTGATGGACTTAATCTTGTTCCCTTGCAAAATGCTGAAACAAAAGTGTTAACAGCTAAGTAAAACACGGATCTTTACACCACTAGATCACATGAAACTGCAATACTTAAATCTCAGTTCTTTACTAAATAGGCCAATTTTTCTTTCATAATGATGGAGAGAGACATGCAAGTTATCCCTACATTTAAAGCATATCCTAACCCGTCCAGGAAAAAAAAAAAAAAAAAGACATACCTTAACGTCAAGAAGAAACATTGCTGACACTTTCCCTTGTCCTGTGACTCCAAAGTATCAAAATCATTTAAAAGTGCGTGGCCAATCTTTCCCTGTCCATGGACTCTATGGAGACGCAACATTGTAGCACACATTGTCACACAGTGGGTGTGACAGCACACAGGGGGTTAACATGTCACCTGTCTCATATCTCTGCCTCAAAACTGTATACCAGTCACTTGAAGGACAGTAGTTATCTTGCAATCCCAGAGTGAGTTTTGTCATTACTATAATGTTGTGTGCCCACCTGTAGACCACCCACTAAATCATGAACCTGCCTCTAGACCACCTACTATATCATGCACCTGCCTGTAGAACACCCACCAAATCATGCGCCTGCGTGTAGACCACCCACCAAATCATGCGCCTGCTTGTAGACCACCCACTATATCATGCACCTGCCTGTAGACCACTCACTAATTCTCCACTCGGCTACTCTCAAAAACGCGAGTGGAAAATGAGGGCTGGTGAGTGTGGGCTGCCTGGGAGCGGTGGCGCGAAGGGGAGCTCTTCTCCCAGTGATCGCCCAGAGGAAGAGAGAGCTGGCCGGATCATCAGAGTGCAGAACATCTCTATAAAAGCTTTCATTTAAATAGCCGTGCATCCCCCTACGCTCGCCGTCACATACAGCATGCTTCCTGGCCGGGGTACTTTGATAGACAGATCACCTGTTCAATCCTGGGACGTGTGACGGGAATACACGGCAATTGAGATGAAACCTACTACCGTGATGTTTCTGATGTTCTGATGATTCGGCCAGCAATCCTCTTCCTCTCTTCCCCTGCACAGGTAGGCTGCAGCTGAAACAGCACTGACGGATACAGGTGAAGGGGCACTGACTGATACAGGTGAAGGGGCACTGACTGATACAGGTGAAGGGGCACTGACTGATACAGGTGAAGGGGCACTGACTGATACAGGTGAAGGGGCACTGACTGATACAGGTGAAGGGGCACTGACTGATACAGGTGAAGGGGCACTGACTGATACAGGTGAAGGGGCACTGACTGATACAGGTGAAGGGGCACTGACTGATACAGGTGAAGGGGCACTGACTGATACAGGTGAAGGGGCACTGACTGATACAGGTGAAGGGGCACTGACTGATACAGGTGAAGGGGCACTGACTGATACAGGTGAAGGGGCACTGACTGATACAGGTGAAGGGGCACTGACTGATACAGGTGAAGGGGCACTGACTGATACAGGTGAAGGGGCACTGACTGATACAGGTGAAGGGGCACTGACTGATACAGGTGAAGGGGCACTGACTGATACAGGTGAAGGGGCACTGACTGATACAGGTGAAGGGGCACTGACTGATACAGGTGAAGAGGCACTGACGGATACAGGTGAAGAGGCACTGACGGATACAGGTGAAGAGGCACTGACGGATACAGGTGAAGAGGCACTGACGGATACAGGTGAAGAGGCACTGACGGATACAGGTGAAGGGGCACTGACGGATACAGGGGAAGGGGCACTGACGGATACAGGGGAAGGGGCACTGACGGATACAGGGGAAGGGGCACTGACGGATACAGGGGAAGGGGCACTGACGGATACAGGGGAAGGGGCACTGACGGATACAGGGGAAGGGGCACTGACGGATACAGGGGAAGGGGCACTGACGGATACAGGGGAAGGGGCACTGACGGATACAGGGGAAGCGGCATTGACTAAGGGCTCTTTCACACATACTGACTATTCAGATCCACCTGTCAGTTTTTCAGGTTTACCTGATCGGACACTCCATGCACCTCTATGGAGCGACTGATGTTAGCTATGACATGTCTGCCGACATCCGATCTTTTAGATCCAGACGGATGGAAACCCTATTTTTCATGTCTGGCGGTTCGAATGAAAAACGGACGGGTAGTCTGTTTTCATCCGATCTCCCATACAGGAGAGCAGGGCTCTGACAGGACTGTCCCTACACAGTGATTGATCCCTGCTGTCCCCACACAACAGATTGATCCCTGCTAAGCAAGTGGAGTTGTCAAAACGGACAGCCCCGTGTGAAAGGGGCCTAACTGCCATGGACATCACCAGTGATGATACTATACATGGTCTCTGTACTAATGACACTGGCTGGGAAGGGGTTAACATCTAGGGCGGTCACAGGGTTAAACGTGCCTATGTGTAAAGTGTGCTGCTTTTACTAGCATATCTCTGTTTCTCATCTGAGAAACTTACAGATCACTTCCGCTGTACAGAGCTCTGCGTTTACCAGCAGGTCCTGGTCGTGAATCCTTGGCTGGGTTGTACCAGTACGCCACTTTGTCTACAGCATCCGCTTGCCCACAGTACATTGCAGGCGGTTGCCAAGTGGTTAATGAATAAAAATTAGCATTTATTTAATTTGCATAGGTGCCGGGAAAGCACTGCAACAGCCATTATTCGATCATGGATACAGCGCTTGAGTAGGGGTGTAACATGAAACACCCCGTCCAGAAAAGTGGACTTAGTCTTATTTTAAGACGCTATTTGTAATTATCCCGTTATCAGAATGTCAAGCAGTGAGTAGTTGTGATCTGCTTTACAAGAGACACACTATAAGCAACATTTTACAATATGGTGTACTTACAGCGTATTCAGCTTGACCAGTCCAGCAAATGCTTCATTAGAATCTTCAATAGCCCAGGAGATCTCATTATTTCGAAGGTCCCTGTGAAAAAAATAAAAATTAATTAAATATTCCTAGCATATAAAGGGATTTTTTTTCTTTAAAAGAATGAAAATTATAATTAAAAGTTGAAAAATACTGTGAAAATCTTGTACAAAAGTGAGTCAAAGCAACCTTGACAAACAAAAGTTGGTTTTCAACATGTACTAGAAAACGGATGTTTCATATACAGCTAGACAAAACTAGGATATAACCAAAAGAATCAGGTATTGTGGGGAAGGAGCTGCCTGTTTGTAAGGATTCCCAAACTCCAATAATTCAAGTAGAAGGCTAATGAAGCACAGCTGGGTTCATATAGAAGATGGTCTTTATATAATAACATAATATAATAGAAATATATTTGGCTGAGAAATAAATGATTTTGGCAACCTCTTTTGCACAGTGAGTTGCTCAGATTGAACTAATTATATGATATTAGGCCCGAAACAACTAATCAATTATGAAAACAAGTGTCAGCTATTTTCAGAATCGATTTGTTGCTCAGCCGATTAATTGTCCTGCATGTAGAATGCATTTTTTGTTTACATATCAGGAAATACAGCGCAACACACATACAGCTCAGTACAACATCCATACATGTCAGTAAGTGCCTGAGATCTTGTGACTGAATGTGTGAGTAGCAATGCCTCATGGGACATGTAGTCCTGGGCAGGAAGTTAGTGGTTCTAAAAGGCAGAAGTTTTTGCAGCTTGCTATAGGGGCACTCTGAGGGCAGGAGGAGCCAGAAGCGTTGGTGGGGGACCCCAGAAGAGGAGAATCAGGGCTGCTCTGTGCAAAACCATTACACAGAGCAGGTAAGTATGACATGTTTGTTGTTTAAAAAAAAATCACTTTAAAAGGATTCTGTGCAGATCAGTCCAGATCTGAACCCAAAGAAGGCATTAATATAAATATATAAGGCATTACAATTACACCAGTATTGTGCATTATAAATTATTAAAATGATATCTATGGGAGAAAAAAAAAAAAAAAAAAAAAAAAGAAGGTCTCAGCTTTTAGTACTACTTTAATATAAAAGATTTATATCTCCGTTCCACCCTTCATACAGCTTCAGGTCTCACTCCTAGTTAAAATGCCCATATATCCTACTTCTGGGTAATATATGCTGCTACTACTCGTCTTAGGCCTGGTTCATGCCTATACATTTTTTTGGTGCTTTTGCAGAAATGCACTGCAGTTAATTTAACATAGTTTCCTATGGGGCACGTTCACATCTGCTTTTTCAGCCGCTGGAAAGGGAAGGGATTTTTTCCAATGCAAAACTGTTTATTTGATTTGTTGGTTCAATAGCTGCAGAAAAACCATGTACTGCGTTTTTGCTGTGATTTGGGTTTATTAATCTGCCCAACAAATTGGCCAAAAGTAAATAATATATATATATATATATATATATATATATATATATATATATATATATATATATATATATATATATATATATATATATATATATATATATATATATATATATATATATATATATATATATATATATATATATATATATATATCCAGCTCGCACTTACAGCCCTGCAAGCATCTTCTATGTCAGTCTCCAAACCTTTAAAATGAAGTGCCAGTTTACTGCACTTCAAGCTTTAGGGGGGCTAGACTGTGGCCAACAGGAGTAGAAAATGCCCTGGCATCGGTCGGAGCAAACAATGCCATAGACTTGGTGATCAGTGGGTGAAAGAAAACAAAAAAACAAACAAACACACTATTGCTGTCAGTGGGAGGAATCGTGCCCCACAACTGGCGTCAGTGGGAGGAATCGTGCCCCACAACTGGCGTCAGTGGGAGGAATCGTGCCCCACAACTGGCGTCAGTGGGAGGAATCGTGCCCCACAACTGGCGTCAGTGTGTATGCGCAAAATCGCATAGGCAAAGAACACAAAAAAAATAAAACCACTGAAAAAACAGGTCAAAAGCAAATTGCATAGGTATGAATCGAGCCTTATGCTGGCCATACACAGATTTTCGGACGAGAATATTCATCCGAAAATTTCACTTGTTTTTAACATTCAGTTTTAAAATGAATGTAATTTCTGAACGAAAACCACATACACTGTCTGAAAATAACTTTCACCAGGATGTTTTCTATTCTGCTCCTTCAAATTTTTCCATCACTGCTGTCGAAAACGACTGTTTATTTGACCCCACAAACGATTTGAAAATGGAACAAACGTGACGGAAGACATTGTTTTTGTATGGCCAGAATAAGTGACAGCAGGCACAGGTAGCTTTTATCAAGCCACGTGCCTATGACAAGGAAGTCTGTCATACATAATATATTACTGTCCTGTCTCAAAATCAGCAAAACAATTTTTAATTTACATTTTGTTTATTTATTATGTGACAAAAAATTTGATCTCCGAGTCTGGTGATATTTACCAGATTCAACCTCTAATAGTATATACAGCAGGGGTTGACAAATTTGCTTGGAATCTAGGAGCCAGCTAAAAAAGTTAGGAGCCAGGTCCGTGACGGCGATCTGGACCTGTCCCTGGCCTGACATGGAGACGAGTGAGGGGAAGATAGCCGCCCCCCCACCTGTCTCCAAGTCATTGCCCATAGCTCTTAGAGGGACATTTTTTTTTTAAATTGCATTTTAGTGTAAATATGAGATGTGAGGTCTCTCTGACCCCCCGGATCTCATATACAAGAGGACCTGTCATGCTTTTTTCTATTACAAGGGATTTTTACATTCCTTGTAATAGGAATAAAAATGACACACATTTTTTTTTTTTTTTTTTTTTTTAAAGAACAGTGAAAAAAATAAAAATAAAAGTTAAAATAAAAAAAAAATATTTTAAACGTGCCCTGTCCCGCCAAGCTTGCGTGCAGAAGCGAACGCATATATGAAAGCGGTGTTCAAATCACACATGTGAGGTATCGCTGCGATCGGTAGAGTGAGAGCAATAATTCTAGCCCCAGACCTCCTCTGTAACTTAAAAAGTGCAACCTGTAGAATTTTTTAAATGTCGCCTATGGAGATTTTAAAGGGTAAAAGTTTGTCGCCATTCCATGAGCGGGCGCAATTTTGAAGCATGACATGTTTGGTATCGATTTACTCGACGCAACATTATCTTTCACAATATTAAAAAAAATTGGGCTAACTTTACTGTTGTCTTATTTTTTTTTTTTTTATTAAATACATTTTCCCCAAAAAAGTGCGCTTGTAAGTCCGCTGTGCAAATACGGTGTGACAGACAGTATTGCAACGACCACCATTTTATTCTTTAGGGTGTTAGAATAAAATATATATATAATTTTTAGGGGTTCTGAGTAAAGGGAAGGAAGATAGGCTGGCAGGCAGGGAAAATTAGCATTGCATCCATTAGCATTGCTGGTTGTAATTCCGACGGCCACCACAAGAGGGCGCCAGATTCCAGAAGGAACCATAGGATCGTAGAAGGCCTCAAAGCCGGGGGCTAAATTACCGGCCGCCGGCGGCGCGGCCCGACGCAATCGCGCCGGGGGGGGGTCCGCGGAGACAGCATACCCCCAGCTGTGCTGCCCCAGGCACCAGTTCGCTAATTCTAGTCGCAAATGCGACCTGGCGCCCGGGTTTTGTCGAGCCCTGATATACAGTATATCTCTTCTGTCTGTTATTAGAGTGGATTAGAGATTTTTCTCCCTAACCATATAGTTGGTATTTATATTTATCACTTCATAGAGATATTTAAGAATAAATTGCCTTTTTTTTTAAACTCTATATATTAACTAAATTATACACAACACTAAGGTTATTATTCGATTAATTAATCAAAAGAATAAATAGGTCAACTAATGGATTATGAAAATAATCGTTCGTTACAGCCCTTATATGATATTGTAAGTCAAATAAAAAGAAATGTCCTATGTGCCAATCTGCTATTCAGCTGCATTACATTAAAAGCAGCTGGCACTAAAACAGCAAGGTCTGCGCAAAAATATGTTTGAAGGGGGCAAAGAAACATCCAGGAGATTTCAAATGCATTCAATAAGACATACCTTTGTGTTTTCCTGAAAAATAGTCATTTACTGAAGAAATACTTCTGTAATCTGACATTAGTTTGATTAATAATACAAGACGATGCGCAAAGGAAAAGGAAGATGAGAAAGCCAGTTCCTTGTCTGATTGAGTTTCCCGGCTCATGCTTGGCTAAGCATCAGTGATTGGAGTCCTATTTACCAGTGCTGCCCTCCTGCTTGTGAACATTTCATGACCCTGAACTGCATAGTCTGCCTGTCATCTGTTCTTATGCCCTTCCTGCACCACAAAAAAACTCCTAATTAATGTATTCTTGTTCTCTTTCATGCAGCACTAACTCTACCAGATTGGTTTTAATTATTGCATTAGGGAGGTTGCACAAAGGTTAACAGAATATGAATGCATCGAGACGTTTTTCTCAGCTAGAGATGAAAAACGTGGATGAATAATTGGGTACAAACTGTGCAATTTCCACATGTTCTCTATAGTCTATGGGAATACAGTATGAACAATGTTAAATATTAGGTGTAGAAATCCAGCTTAATTAGGAAAGCATATAGCAATTACATCTCAGAGCAAAAAAGGGAAAGAAGGTGAACAGCAGTGTATATTATATATAAAAAAAAAACCCTTGCAGCCCATAAGAAAAAGGGGGAAAATATACCGGGCCCAATAAACTATTGATGCTGCGCCAGCTATCTGGCATACACATAAATGATTTATGGAATGCACTAAATAATCGTGCAAGTTGAATGCCAAAAAAGCAAGATCTGACTAGAGTGGTGAATGTTAAAAATAAATAAATGTTGCACTTTGAGATCAAAGTGCAACATTTAGCATATGCGTGCTGAAATCAGTTTTCTAGTGTGATTCAGTCTTATTGAATACCATTGTGCTTACAATGCGATTTTGGCCTGAAGTGCAAATCTGTGTCTGTGAAAACACACCACAAATTGCATGTGTGTGAACCAGGGCTCAAAGTTGTACAATCTGTGCCAAATAAGGTTTCAGAATAGGAGTATGACAATATTTGATGCAATGAAGAGGGTGATGGCACAAAACATGTGTCTGCACCTAATACATACTGCAAAATAAAGGTTCATGTGAAATGCAATGTGCCACAATCACGTTTCCTTTGACACTTTGCATATCTTTCTGCAACAATATGCTCAGACTTGGCATAGCTCTATGCGGGTATACCACAGAAAGCTAACAACCAACAATTTTTTATATATATATATATATATATATATATATATATATATACATACATACATACACACACACACACACACACACACACACACACACACATATATATATTTTTTACGCACAGTATCTCACAAAAGTCAGTACACCCCTCACATTTTTGTAAATATTTTCTTACATTTTTTCATGTGATAACACTGAAAAAATGACACTTTGCTACAATGTAAAGTAGTGAGTGTACAGCTTGTATAACAGTGTAAATTTTCTGTCCCCTCAAAATAACTCAAACACACAGCCAGTAAATATCTAAACCACTGGAAACAAAAGGCAGTACACCTCTAATTGAAAAATGTCCAACTTGGGCCCAATTAGCCATTTTCCCTCCCCGATGTGTCATGTGACTTGTTGGCGTTACAAGGTCTCAGGTGTAAATGGGGAGCAGGTGTGATACATTTGGTGCTATCACTCTCACTCTCTCATACTGGTCACTGGAAGTTCAACATGGCACCTCATGCCAAAGAACTCTGAGGATCTGAAAAAAAAGAATTGCTCTACATAAAGATGGCTATAAGAAGATTGCCAAGACCCTGAAACTGAGCTGCAGCACTGTGGCCAAAACCATACATAGGTTTAACAGGACAGGTTCCACTCAGGAAAGGCCTCGCCCCATTGTCGACCAAAGAAGTTGCACATGCTCAGCATCATAACCAGAGGTTGTCTTTGGGAAATAGACTTATGAGTGCTGCCAGCATTGATGCAGAGGTTGAAGGGGTGGGGGGGTCAGCCTGTCAGTGCTCAGACCATACGAAGCACACTGCATCAAATTGGTCTGCAGAGGGAAGCCTCTTCTAAGGATAATGCGCAAGAAAGCCCACAGTTTGCTGAAGACAAGCAGACTAAGGACATGGATTACTGGAATAATTTCCTGTGGTCTGAGACCAAAATAACCTTATTTGTTTCAGATGGTGTCAAGTGTGTGTGGTGGCAACCAGGTGAGGAGTACAAAGACAAGTGTGTCTTGTCTACAATCAAGCATGGTGGTGGGAGTGTCATGGTCTGGGGCTGGCAATGGGTATCTCGTGACTCATGAAAAAGTGTATGTGTGCCAAACAACCTGCAGAGTGGTCAGATGACCTGCAACTGAGAAGCCTGCAACCCTAGATTTTACCAATGGCATATCCTCTCATTAGGAACTCCCAAAGTGTAGAAGGGCTCAGTACACACATTCAGGGATGTATTGGCTTGGGGGGTGGGGAATGGAGCCAGGAATCCTGGTGGGGGGCAGATGAGGAGGAGGAGGATTTGGGCTTCTATATGCAAAACCATTGCACAGAACAGGTAAGTATAACATAACATATGAATGAAGTGACCCTGAACATCAAATTCCATTCATAAATCAGATTTTCAGGACGGAGTAAACGTATCCCCCCCATTAATATGTATGCTCTAAATTCTATTTATGCAGGATTGGTCATTTTAAGTTTTACTCAAGCAATGAGATGTGTATTCTTGTAAAATGCTCTTTGAGTTGACCCGGTCATGAAAATGTACCTTTGTTCTTGCGGGAGTGTAAATACGTCTGTCTCTTGCTACATGCACTACTGAACACAATTCTATTGATGAAGAAACCTCCCCAGAAGTCTGCTGGGGAACAGACATTTCCGGGAATGAAGGCAACTTCTAGCAGAAAGATGGTGTAGAACAAAAAAAAACAAACAAACAGGAATTTGGAGGGTACTCGAATGCGGAATAGGCACTTGCATAGATTTTTTAGTGTCAGTTCAGACATTAACACTCAATCAATAACGTGTATTATTAGTCAGAGCTCCTATTTAGTGACCATGAAATAATTGAGCTATCTTATACACCCCATCCCTCCCAAATTTATAATAAATGAGGCTCCTCAACTCACTTTCAGAGGCTTTTCAGAAACTTCACCATCAAAACCTATACTCAAGAACAGCGAACTAAATAGTACCATCTGACAAAATTGTACGGTCAATCAAAAGAGGAATTTATGGTTAAAGTTTTATAACATTTTTTTCAACTGTGGTCAGAGTACAGTGACTCACAGCACATTTTTCACACAGTAACTTTACAGCAATATTCAAATCTGCAGCTTTACCACCCATATGCAATAGTTCAGAATTACATTGATTAAAAGGAATGTAATGCATATATTATTTGGTTTACTATTGACAAATATATACAGATAAACAAGTTAAGAATCCTCTGGCTGGAAATGAATTCTAACTAAATAAACTGCCTAATCCTTCCAGTAACCATTTTGTCCTCTTCGGCTATGTTTATAGCTCGCGCACATTTTAGGTACACTGTAGACTTCAATTAGACTGCGGTTGTCTTACACATATTTGGCAAATACACAAGACATGGTTCCTGCCATAAGAGCAGAGGCAAGTCCTTTCTATCATTTCTTTAGCTGTTCAAACGCTGGAGCACCTCTAGTTCAGAACTAGACCACCCTAGCATTATTTAAAGCGGAACTAAAAGCACTTACTAATCGTAGTTCCAAAAGCCCAATGCTGATGAGGTCCTTCACCAGCTTCTTACGGGCGACGGTCTTTGGCTGTTTTGATTGGCAAGCACAGGATGACATCACTCCTGTGATTGTGTGGGGGTGCAGTCATCCCAGCACACTGGTATTGGAGCACAATCTCACAGCTCTCTCTGCTCTTCTCCCTCCTCGCTCACTGGAGAGCTGAGCTGTAGAGGAGGCAGACCCGGCTGTCTCAGGCTCTAAGCAGCTCACTGAGAAGCTGAGATGGCTATCAGTCCAAGTACCTGGCAGATCCAGACTTCCATTGTCGGGACGACGCAGTGCCTGGACTGATTTCGATTATGTCAGCAGAGAGTGGACCACAGTCTGCTCTCTACTGAAACCGGGTCACGTGAGTGCAAAATTAATTTCACTCCTGTGATCCATAGAAGACCAGCCAAATGAGCTTAGGCTGGACTACTTTACAGACTTCAGTATCACTTTTTTTGGTTAAAAATAACAAACATGTCCTGTGCAGTGATTTTGCACAAAGCAGCTCAGATCCTCCTCTTTTCGGGTCCCCCTTCAGTGCTCCTGGCCCCACCCCCCTGTTGAGTGCCCACACAGTGAGCAGCTTGCTATGGGGGCACTGAGCCAAAGCTCCCTGTGTCCATTCAGACAGGGAGCCATGGCCCAGCACTGTCCCCGGTTTCTCTCCTCATTGGCTCACTGACTTGATTGACAGCAGCGGGAGTCAATGACACGCGCTGCTGTCTCAGCCAAAGAGAAGGGGAGTCCTGGACAGTGGACTCTTTCGTGCAGCATCGCTGGATCGAGATGTGGCTCAGGTAAGTATTAGGGGGCTGATGCACACAGAAGGTTTTTTATCTTAATACAAAGAATACATTAAGATAAAAAAACGCTGTGCCTTTACAACCGCTTTAAACTGTTTTTCTGCAGTTATTTGCCATAAAATGCGATCTTATCCTCATGTAAGCCACAACACTAGATTAATACAATGTGCTTAAGCTAATAACACAAACAATTCAAATTTCTTGTGTCTTTATTAACCACTTGCTTACTGGGCACTTAAACCCCCCTCAGTCCCAGACCAATTTTCAGCTTTCAGCGCTGATGCACTTTGAATGATAATTGCGCGGCCATACAACACTGTACCCAAATGAAATTTTTATAATTTTTTTCCCACAAATAGAGCTTTCTTTTGGTGGTATTTAATCACAGCTGGGAGTTTTATTTTTTGCTAAACAAAAAAAGATGCAGAAAAAAAATAAAAAATCATGTTTAATAGTTTGTTGTAAAATTTTGCAAACAGGTCATTTTTCTCCTTCATTGAAGTGCGCTGATGAGGCGGCACTGATGGGCACTAATAGGCACAGATAAGGCGGCACCGATGAGCACGGATGGGTGGCACGGATGGGTGGCACGGATGGGCACTGATAGGTACCAATGATAGATGGGACTGATGGGCACTGATAGGTGGCTCTGATAGGTGGCACTGGTAGATGACACTGATGGGCACGGATATGTGGCACTGGGGTGCAGCACCTTTGTTGAGGCAGATTGTGGGCACTGCTGGGTGGCACTGTGGGCACTGCTGGGTGGCACTGTGGGCACTGCTGGGTGGCACTGACGGGGGGGCACTAATTTTTTATTATGTATAGTTATGAGGGGGCAGGTGGGCACTGGCAGGGCTGGCCGTGATTGGGACTGATGTCCCGATCACGGCTGCCGGTGATCGGCTTTTTTTTTTTCTGACAGCGCGAGGAGGAATAATAGCCGATTACCGGCTCCGTTATATCACATGATCAGCTGTCATTGGCTGGCAGCTGATCACGTGATAAGGGGTCGGGATCGACCCCTTGCACGGATCGGTGATCAGGTGAGTCTCAGACTCGGCGATCACAGAGCGCGCCCCTCAGGGGGCGCGCAGGCCGCTTGTGCACGGGACTACGTCTATTGACGTAGTCCCGGCAAAGGAGATCCGCGCTGTAGCCGTCATTCGGCTATAGCGCGGGTCTCAAGTGGTTAAATACACCCATTAAAACATTTACAGTGCTGGAGAAAAAGAGTAAAAAACAGACTAATTACTTCAACAAAAGCTAATTGGAGTCAGTAGTTTGCATACCTAGAGTACAATTAATGAAATAAGTTTGGAGTTGTTGTATGGAGCTACTTAGATAAAAGTCTCAAATATTTTAAGAATGGGGTTCATAAGAAGCATAAGCCGACGTGAACCATACCTTGCAAAAAAGAGCTCTCTGAATAGGTTTGATCAAGAGTAGTTGATCTGCATACGGTTGTAAAAGAATACAAGGCAATCTCAAAGTGTTTAGGCATCAGTTGATAGACAAATTGCCTATAAATGGAGAAGGTTTAGTACTGTGGCTATTCCTCCTAGAAGTAGCACCCAGCCAACTCTGCATAATACACTGCCTAACCCCTGATTTTGACAAATTGCTATTATTGCCTTGTTAGATCTCTCCTCTACTCACTGCTCCTTTATCATCTGGGTCACTGGAGCTGGATTTTCTTCCATCATGGTACAGTACAGTACAGTTTTTGTTTCAACTGGGAATCTAACGTTCAGTTAACCTGGTACAAGACTGTTGGTTCCTACCAGTGTGCTGGCTGTGAAGTTTGGTATTTTACAGGAATTTCCTGACTTTAGTTTTGGGGTGATCACTCCAGTTACTTCGCTGATGGCGGCCTTTTGCTAGCCTTACCAGCCAGCGTAATACTTGATCTCAACTCATGTTCCTTAATTGTTCATTCCTGTTTTATGCAGGTGAAAACGTATACTCTTATGTGTATCATCGGCTGTATCTGATTTGTTTTTGTTAGGTTTAAACTCAAACTAATTTGACTAGAAGTAGCACCCAGCCAAGATGACTCCCAAGGCACAAAGTAGAATCCTCAATATGATAAAGAAGAACCCACAAGTAACAGCTAAAGTCTTCAAGAAATCACTAAACTGGCAAACAACCCTGTTCATGAGTCTACCATATGTAAGTCTTTGAATAGGCAGGGTGTATAAGTCAGGGCACCACAAAGGAAGCTGCTGCTGCTCCCCCCCAAAAAAAAATTGCATGCCTGAAATTTACCAAACAGCAGCTTGTTAAACCACAACGCTATTGGGAAAATGTTTTGTGGACTGAACAAAAACTGTATTGTTCAAGAAGAATACTTAGCACTGTAAATGGTTCAAAAAGGGCACAGCCTACCAACAGTGAAGTATGGTGGAGGGAACATCATGATTTAGGCTTGCTTTGCTCCCGCAGGGCCTGGACCAGAATAAGGTCAGGGTGGCTTGTCCACCAGCTGAAGCTTAGTAGAAGATGAAAGCAGGACAACAACCCCAAGCATTGAAATAAATCCATCAGAGACTAACTTCAGCAAAAGAAAATGTGCCTTTTGGAGTGGCCTAGTCACAGCCCAGGCCTTAAGCCCATTGAGATGTTGCTCAAGAGAGCAGTTCACACCAGACAGCCTACAAATGTGTCTAAGCTGAAGTAGTTTTGAAGAGCGGAGTGGTTACAAATCCAGAGTGGCCAAATTTGCTGGCTTGAATTCATTGCTGCCAAGAGAGGGTTCGACCAGCTATTAACTGGACTGTAAGCGTTCACTTACTTTTCCCCCCAGAACCATTAATATTTAATGTGTATGTTCAATAAAGACACAAGAAATTAGAATTGTTTGTGAGTTATCAGCTTAAGTACACTGTGTGTGTCCATTGTTGTGACTTAGATGAGGATCAGATCACATTTTATGGCAAATTACTGCAGAAAAACATTTTTTCCGGGAGTTCACATACTTTTTCTTGTCACTGTAATTAACACTATTACATGAAGCTTAACCAACAAAGTGGGTCTCTGCTAGAGTTCTATTTTAGGAGTACAAATCTAGCCAAAAACAAGATAAAAATTCCATCAAAAGGATAAAACAACAAAAACTATCAGTTTCTGTAAATTCTCTTTCAATCCAGAGATTATACCCGAAGAACTTCTCCTCGGTCTGATGGAGAGCATTATTAAACTTCTCTAAGCCCAGGTCGTCCTGGACCTATTCCACCCTGTCACTGCACAGTAAAGGGAGAAACTGCAGAATAATGAGCTCTCTTTTCCTCTGCTTTCTCTTCCTATAACAATGCTTCATGTCGGAACATGAACTTATTGGCACCTTTCACTGCTTATTCCTCACACTCCTGCAATAGAGAGACTGTAAGAGGCCGATAGCAGGTCAAATTCAGGTATGTACACTGCTTGCATTTAAAAAACATATACTTAACGGTGTGTTAATGAACAAAGAACTGCATTCATGTGTCTTTAAGATTTGCCTAGAGTTCTACTTTAATGTTCAAATTCAGCTCTCATGTAACAAAGTACAAGAAAAGTCATGGCACTTACAATGTCACAAGATTTGAAAGACCCTTAAAAACGCCTTCAGCAATGTGATTTATCCGGTTATCGCCTAGGTTCAGTTTTTCCAGTGAGCTCAGCCCAACAAATGCAAACTCATCCAAACGGTTCAGCTGGTTGTATGACACATCCCTAGAGGGGGAGTTACAGGAAAATATGCAGACGGTCAGCAAAGCAGAACAAGCTGGAAAAATATTACCACATATTTTTTTACTTGCCTTTATAACCTGAAACTAAATTTTAACATACTGCATGAAAAAAAAAAAACAAAATGTCTGAAAATTTTTGGTATACTTACATAAAATGAAAAAATTGATTACTGTCCGTGGGATACTTTTTTTTTTATTTGCACTAACATATAATTTGCATGTTAGTGCAAATAAAAAAATAATCACGGACAGTACTCAATTTTCTCTGGCACTAATACGGCTACAATCACATCAAGTATACATAAAATTACAAATGCTAATCAGTCTACAGTACTAAGCAGTCTATAGTAGTAGCATGAACCAATCAAATATCTACTTTGTCAACTTTAACCAGATCAAACTGCTAAAAGTTAACTAGTTGGTTTCCTTAGGTTAATATTAACCACTGCCCTTTTCAGATTGCTTATTAAACAGTGCCTTAAAAAAAAGTATTCATATC
Organism: Lithobates pipiens; assembly: GCF_037356315.1. NCBI lineage: Eukaryota > Metazoa > Chordata > Amphibia > Anura > Ranidae > Lithobates > Lithobates pipiens. The sequence continues at coordinate 300,596,434 of NW_027507748.1, read as the reverse complement.
CCTTGAAATTTTACACATTTATTTTATTCTGATTTTATGCGATAGACCAACACAAAATTGTGAAGCGGAAGGAAAATGATAAATGGTTTTTCAATTTTTTATTTTTTTTATACAAATAAATGTGTGCCATGCATTTATATTCAGCCCCCTTTACTCTGATACCCCTAACTAAAATCTAGCGGAACTAATTGCCTTCATAAGTCACCAAATTAGTAAATAAAGTCCACCTGTGTTTAATTTAATCTCCATAAAAATACAGCTGTTCTGTGAAGCCCGCAGAGGTTTGTTAGAGAAACTTCATGAACAAACAGCATCATGAAGGCCAAGGAACACACCAGACAGGTCAGGGATAAAGTTGTGGAGAAGTTTAAAGCAGGATTAGGTTATAAAAAATACCCCAAGCTTTGAACATCTCTGCACTGTTCAATCCATCATCCAAAAATGGAAAGAGTATGGCACAACTGCAAAACTACCAAGACATGGCTGTCCGCCTAAACTGACAGGCCGGGCAAGGAGAGCATTAATCAGAGAAGTAGCCAAGAGGTCCATGGTAACTCCGGAGAAGCTGCAGAGATCCACAGCTCAGAACGGAGAAAGAAAAACTAGAGCAGAGCTCAACATCTTCACAAATGCACTTAAACACTTACAGATCCAATAGATTCTGGCAGAACTCCCATGCATCTGGACTGATCCTGTAAACAGCATTCTGGTTCATGAAAAGCTGCTGTAGAGATCGCAATCCATAGAGCCAACCTTTATTTATGTCCGAGACATTATTATATTCTAATTCTCTGCAGAAAGACAGGGGAAACAACACATCTTTCCAGTTACTAAATCATTCAGAAACAGGCCTAAGCTAGAGCAGAACTACAGGTGGTGCAAATAATCTAAGCACGACGTAATGTTCTTCTCCTTTTTGCATAATTTTATTTTAATGCGTGAATTGGCTTTTTAAAACTTAAAGTGGGGTGCCCCCTAAAAAAAAAAAAAAAAAAAAAGTCAGCAGCTACAAATACTGCAGCTGCTGACTTTTAATAATCTGACACTTATCTGTCCCGGGGTCCAGCGATGCGGGGGAACGAAGCCCCCCCTCGCTCCGCACGCCGACATTCTTACTGAGGACACCCAGCTGTGGCTTCACAGCCGGGCACCCACTACGCATGCGCGCTGTGATACGCAACACAGTCATCTGGAACACGCGACAGGTCCCAGACGACTGTGCAGCGCTGAGGGGAAGTGATGTCACCAGCCCAGGCACTGAAGGAGGCAGACTACGAGGGACCCCCTAGCAACAGGCATTTAGAGGTGAGTAAAAACATTTTTTTCCAAAAATTTTTTTTTTTTTTTATGAATTTTAAGCTATTTTTTTTTTGTTGGTGGCAACACAACTTTAAAGTGGTTGTAAAGGCTCAAAGGGTTTTTTACCTTCATGCAGGTAAAAAACCTGTGTGAAGCAGGCCCCTCCTCAGCCCCCTGTATTACTTACCTGGGCCTCATTGTGATCATAGCGATGTGCACAATAACCAAGCCACGGCTCTGCTCATCGGAACCCTCCCCCCCTCCGGCGCCACAATTGGCACCTTTCAGGGGGGAGGGGGAAGCAGATACCTGTACAGTACAGGTATCTGCACCCACTTCCGGGATAGCTCTCTGCGGAAAGGGGCGTAGATTTCGCCCCTTTCCGCAAGTGCCCGCCCCTTTCCGCATGTGCCCCGCTGCCTGCTGGGAAACACACAGATCCCGGAGGCAGCGGGGACCGTCCTTATTGTGCAGCGCGACTCGCGCATGCGCAGTAGGGAACCGGGAAATGAAGCCGAAAGGCTCTATTTCCTGATTCCCATACCCAAGATGGCGGCGGCAGCACTCGAGAGACGATCTAGAGATCGGCTTCGGGTGCCCACATCGCGGGCGCGCTGGACAGGTAAGTGTCACTATTTTAAAAGTCAGCAGCTGCAGTATTTGTAGCTGCTGGCTTTAAAAAAAAAAACAAAAAACAAAAAAAAAAAAAAAACGCGGAGTCCCGGTGGACTCCCGCTTTAATATCACATTATATATATATATATATATTTTTCACAGAAGTGAGTACACCCCTCACATTTTTGTAAATATTTTATTCTATGTTTTCATGTGACAACTCTGAAGACATGACACTTTGCTACAATGTAAAGTAGTGAGTGTACAGCTTGTATACCAGTGTCATATTGTTGTCCCCTCAAAATAAGGCAACACACTGCAATTAATGTCTAAACCACTGGCAACAAAAGGGAGTACACACCCCTACGTGAAAAATATTGAGCATCTGTGGGACATCCTCAAATGGAAGGTGGAGGAGCACAAGGTCTCTAACATCTGTCAGCTCTGTGATGTCATCATGGAGGAGTGGAAGAGTTCTCCAGCGGCAACCTGTGAGGCTCTGGGGAACCCCATGCCCAAGAGGGTTAAGGCAGTGCTGGAAAATAATGGTGGCCACGCAAAATATTGACACTTTGGGCCCAATTTGGACATTTTCACTTAAGAGTGTACTTACTTTTGTAGCCAGCAGTTTAGACATTAATGGCTGTGTGTTGAGTTATTTTGAGAGAACAACAAATTTACACTGTTATACAAGCTGTAAACTCACTACTTCACATTGTAGCAAATTGTCATTTCTTCAGTGTTGTCACATGAAAATATATAATAAAAAGTTTATTATACTTTTGTGAAATACTGTATATTTAGTTTATTGATGAGAGCTGATGAATTAGAATATCATGTTAGGTAGAAAGACTAGTTAGGCATAGAGAAGTTAATGATATTCAGTTGGACTCGTTCTGTAACACTGAAGACATGTCTTTGCTTATCCAAGCAGCTTTTTCAGTTGTAAAGAACTGATCATTAGGACTGAAGAATCTGCTTGGATAAGCAGAACAAATCCAGTTGAATGAGACCTACTACTGTTAGTACATCATGACCTGGATAAATGAGAACCTTCACACAGAAATGAATATAGGATTGTGCCATTAAGACAGTTCAGTGAGGTACTAATAAAAGAACCAAAGAAAATTAGTATCTAATAGTAGGTATTGACATTTAACAAACTGGTCCTGTGATGCTTAACCCCTTCACGCCTAAGGGTAAAACAAATCTAAATGTCCAGGCACAGTTTTGCAACTTTGCTATGTTGTAATAATAAAAAAAAAAAATTACATTTAGCGTATCCAGGTGGATTATACCTTTTTTTGTAGGAAAATTGTGTTTTCTTTTGGTGGTAAATTTTTTTAATATTTTTTAAATTCTACCCATATGCTGGCCGTGACGTTGACCCCTAACAAACCTTGATCTAATTTTTTATTATTTTTTTTCTTACACACTTTGGTTTGTTTACATTTTCTCTCCTGCAAGAAGAGGGAGATACAATGCATCTCTCTTCATTCAGAAGAGAAGGTAAACACAGGGGTGGGCTCAACGTGACTGTTCATTGTGCTAACCAATCAGAGGCTATCACATCGATCAGGTGACCCGGAACCAACATTCCAGGTCCCAATCTTTAGTACAAGACTTGGGGCTCTCAGTGAGACCTCAGGGTCTGTGCTGGAAGCTCGCTGGGCAGCGAGCTCCCAGGGCAAGGGGAGATATGCATATATGCGGCCCCCACTGAGAAAAGACCATTCCCGTGAGGTTGCATATATGTGTGTGGTCGATCGGAAGGAATTAAGATGTGTTAACACTCATTCAAGTGGCTTTCTCAGGCTCTTACGAGTGCCAGGGACATACCCCAGCATTTAAAGCCGCACAGGAAACTCAATCACCTTGTAACTGTATCAGCTACCTGGATACAGAGCTTTATTCAAGCCTGCATTATCCATTCATTGGAATACGATAAAAAAAAAAAAAAAAAGGTTGGAAAAAAGGATTGTTACAAATAATTAAACCTACATAGGCATGCAATCATAGAATCTCACTAATGTGTACTATTAATATTACACATGATCAGTTCTTATGCAGATACACAACTATTCGGAAATGCAATCAGAGAACACTTACAATTGCTCCATGTTGTCTAGTCCAAAAAACGCCCCATCCATGAGTTTGCCAATACCATTCCGTTGCAGTTTTAAAGATTTCAGCGAATCCAACCCTTGAAAAGTCAAGCTCTCCACAATTTGAATTCGGTTACGCCTCAATTCACTGCAAGAATGAAGGGTGTCAATTTACATAACCTTACGAGTTGTAATCATCTGGCTTTCATTGCTATTGCCACATTCTTTAGACAATCCAGGCAGGAGGTGGAGAGTAAAATACTTACAGGAACTGCAAATGAGGGAGCTTCAAACTTTTTGGTTGAATCGTACTGATTTTGTTCCTGTTTAGCTTTAAAACGATTAAAGACCCAGACAAGTTGTCAAAGGATCCAGCATCCAAAGTTGTAATTCTATTGTTACTTAGATTCCTGCATAATGAGGAATTAAACATGTAAAAAAAAAAAAAAAAAAAAAAAAAAAGAAGTCAGAATACTTGAAGTAAAAATTTTATATATATATATATATATATATATATATATATATATATATATATATATATATATATATATATATATATATATATATATATATATATATATATATATATATATATATATATATTATTATAAATACACAAACACACTAAAAGGAAAGATTTATATTCCCACTGAAACCACGTGTAAATTATCACAGGTTTACTAAATAAACATCAAAATAAAAGTTAGCGCGCATACACATGAGCGTTATCTTGACAAAAGGCTGTGCTGCAGATTAAAATGGTTGTAAACCCCAGACATTAAATACGAACAAAGCATAAATCTTACATAGGTTTCTTAAACTACAGACAAAGCAAGAGCAGATGAAGAGTTACCATACCCGTTTCAAGTACAATGGGATGCAGGCGCGAGCTGCATTCATTGGGTGGATAAGTAGAGAGCATATGTATGCACTGTGTGACAAATGGTTACAATGCAACAGAATTGCCACTGGGTTACAAGTCTTTTCCTGTGAGGTCTGTAATAATTAACTTTACCTTGGCCCAGAAGAGTCTCTGAAGGGAGCACTCTCAGAAAATATGGAGAAGCATACCACGTGTTTCTCTGCACCTTCAGCACAATGAGGACCACATGGGGGGGGGGGGAGCTTGTGTAGGTAGGTAAGAACCAAATACACCTAGAGAGTAATTACCAGGATCCCAGAGTTTTACAGACACTTTATGAACAAAGCAGATGATTTTGTATTTTGGGGTCTGTGAGAAAGCGTCCTAGTTTGGCTTTTCACTTTTGGATACAAGGAGAAACATTCTATGGTGGAGCTGGTAACTCTTTCACTCCCCTCCTCTCCTGTACATCTCATATCCGGCCTGACTCCATATGTGATCTGTATGTTCAACCTCCCTCATCTTGCACATTGACCCTCTGACCTCCTGAACCCCCATGTATGACCTGTACACATGATGTGCTGTATCTAGTGCACCCATTACCAAGCTCCATGTTTAAACAACCATAACACCAACAGGTTTCCCAAAAAATAGTGACAAATTGTGGATTTTGCAGGTTTAGTACTTTCCCGGCATTTTTATCTGATGTTTCATGGCAGTAAGGGAAACCATTTGTTTTCCAACATTGTTTTTTCTTTTATGCAGTAAAACAAATAGCAGTTATTAAATACCTACAAAGGAAACTGTGCCTCAAAAATAATAAAACATTTGGTGACAGTGCTGCATGACTAAGTAATTGTCAGTCAAACAATATCAGCACTAAAAGCTGAAAAATGACCTTTTGATATACAGGCTAGTACTCAAAAATGGCTCATCCTCTGAATCAGTGGTCATCAACCCTGTCCTCAGGGCCCAGTAACAGGCCAGGTTTTAAGTATTACCTTGGGAAGATGCAGACTAGAATACTGCAATCACTGAGCAGCAAATGATATCACCTGTGATGTATTTCAGTTATCTTGCAAACCTGGCCTGTTAGTGGGCCCTGAGGACAGGGTTGATGATCACTGCTATATGTTAGTCAAGCCTGCAAAAATGGAGACATGCACACCGAATACCAACATCTTTCATCACCAATCAAACATGTTTTAGAAGGGCCTAAGCACCGAGCAGGCAAACACCAAACTGTCATTTATCTTCAAGGGGTGTTTTTTTGAAAAATTTAATAACATACTTTCAATAACCTCCCCAATATTTAATATGGATGGGAACGGGGGATTAACATTTTACAACCGCCAGACAGCTTTGTGGGGTGTGACTTTACTGTCATAAAGGAGTTATCTTCTTAATCTTTAGAAATGAATTCTGGGAATATTGGAAATTAGAAACATATGTTATTGTTCCCTCACAAACTACAAACATAAATGATCCCTCAATAATGCTCATGAAGTTTACAAGCATTTAGCTGCAGTTCAGTGACGCAGTATGGTACTTATTTTGTATGATTTGATCAGAATGCGTACAATACAATGTAGAGAAAAGCACAGATCAGCTGATACAAAAGAATGGAAGTCAATTCTTGCTGGCCACGTGAAGGAAAGAAATTAGAATGATTCGAATTAGAAATTAGATTGAATTACAGTTCAGTAATTATAAATTGCTAAATCCCCAGTTTTCACATAAAACAATTAAGTGTCCTGTTACCAACATTCCACAGCACATTAAAGGATAAGAAGTGCGCTTTAGAACAAAGTGCGTTTATCCTTTTTTGTCCTCTTCTCCTGACCCAACTCATACTCCTCCACAAATGTATACTAATCTTCATCCGATGGCTGCGCTACCTCCGTTTGTTTACATCCAAGCATGTCTTCACTATTAAGCACACTGGTGCCTTACAGCTCTATGAGGTCATCTCTGGCTTTTGCTGGCCCCAGGACATGGACTGATAGAAGTCTATGGAACACCAATGCACAGGCAAGGCCAGGATGGAGAAGACTTACACTACTGGTTCAAGCAGTGGAACCACAGCTTTCAGATCAAGGTAGATTATACATCTGAGGAGTTAGCCTTGGGTGTAGCTGAATATCCATTCTGTGACTAGGGGAAGGGTAGATGAATGACAGAATCTGCTCTCCCTCATTCATAGAAAGGGTAACATTCTGTGAGGTTAACACAAGGCCTTTTTTTTATTGGATAGGGAGGGTTTACTCGTCGGGACCTTAAAGGGGCTGTAAACACTTGCAGTTTTTCACCTCCATGCATTCTATGCATGGAGATGAAAAACCTCTTGTTGTGTACCAGCCCCCCAGAGCCCTCTTTACTTCCTCAAGCCTGATCGTCCCTGCGCCGGGGACGATCACACCAGCTTCAGCCGGTGTCTGAGGTCCCGATTGGATAGATAGCAATGCAGCCATTTTCTCCCACTGCTGTCAATCAAATCCAATGACCTAGAAGTCAGGGGGTGGAGCAAGGTCCTGCTGTCTGTGTAAATGGACGGGAGCGCAACCGCACAAGCTCCCCCGTGGGAAAGTGCTTCTCTGATGGGGAACTCAAGAAGAGGAGGAGCCAGGAAAGTGGCTGAGGGACCCCAGAAGAAAAGGATCAGGGCCACTTTGTGCAAAATCAACTGCACAGAGGTGGTAAGTATGAGGTTTGTTTTTTAAATTAAAGAAAGTTTTCATATCCTTTAATGTGCTGTACTAATTTCAAGTTTAAATGCAAAACATCCCAAATAGAACATCACGGAAGAGGGGAAAAAAAAAAAAAAACGGGAAGCTCCATAAAGTGTCTAATCTGATACTAGCATTCTGAATTCTAGGCCGTTTTACAATTAAAAAGCAATCAAACCTGTTTTCTGCATATCATAAAAGAATCATTTAATTTCAAAATAGTGTTTATGTATGCCGTAACAAAGGTTTCTGGGTCAAAAACATGCATATTGTTATAAAACTGACACAAACAGATCACTCACAAGTACTTCAAAGGGATCCGGGGAAAATAAGAGCTTTTGATTTCTGTGAGAAGATTTGAGCTGAGGTCTAAGGTTTCCAATGAAAGGTACTGCTGAAGCAAATCTCCGTTTAGCTCTGAAATTTTATTATGTATTCTGCAAAAAAATAAATAAATAAAAAAGTGTTATAACAAACCATAATGAATGACATCACACAACACTAACATTTACACTTGCTGATATTTAACATTTCAAAAGGAAATTTGTTGCTTGGAAAGATTCAAAGTGTATATCTAAGCATTACCAGAAATGTACCCCCAAACTTCCCTGCCCTCTTACTAGTTCATGTCTCTGCATTCATTTATTTCATTTTTTACTCTGTTCCTGTAGCAATGAAGTTGGGAGTTTTGTAGCCTGGCAGGCACAGGGCTGCCAACATACAGTTGTGCTCAAAAGTCAGCATACCCTTGGAGAATTGGTAATATACATTATGTACCATTTTTAAAGAAAACATGAGTACAAAGAGAGACAAAACCTTTTATTTCTTATGGGATTCATATTGTGCCATTTATATCAGAATAACACAATCATTAAACAAAACATGGCAACAAGTAAACAAATTAAAGGACCCCTGTTCAAAAGTCTGCATCCCCTTAGTTCTTAATACTGCATATTGTCCCCTTTTAGCAACAATGACAGAGTGTCATTTATAATAGTATTCTATGACGCCCCAAATTCTTGCAGGTGTATAGCTGCCCATTCATCCTGGCAAAAGGTCTGCAGGTCATGCAAAGCCTACGGATGTTTTGCATGAACTGCAAGTTTGAGACCTCCCCAGAGTCGCTTGATGATACTAAAGTCAGGAGACTGTGACAGACATTACAGAACCTTCACCTTTTTTTGCTGTAACCACTGGAGGGTCAACTTAGCTTTATGCGTAGGGCCATTGTCGTGCTGGAAAAACCAAGAGTGACCATGCACAACTTTCGTGCAGAAGAATGCAAATTGTCTGCCAGTATTTTCTGATAACATGATGCACTGTATTCATCTTGCCATCAATTTTCACAAGATTCCCTTTGCCTTTAGAGCTCACACCCCCCCCCCCCCCCCCCCAAAAAAAAACATCAGTGAGCCACCACCACGCTCCGCAGTGGGAATGGTATTGTCATTGTTATAGGCCCTGTTGACCCCTCTCCAAACAGAGTTTAATGTTGTGACCATAAAGCTCCATTCTGGTCTCATTGCTTCAGATTATAATGTGGCAGAAGCTGTCACAAGGGTGTCAAGGTGTTGTCAGGAATACTGTAACCGAGCTAAATTTTGTAGAGGTGCACCAAAGTACTGGCTATTTGAGCCTTCTATTTCTGCGCAGCCTGATCTACTATCAGAGAGGAAATTTAACCAGTTTGGCTCCATTTTGTCCCTACACATTCCACCTGTATCTAAAAGCATCCCTCCATAAAATCTCAATCCCTTTGGGAGATCTCAGTAGCTGGACCACTGTAGTACCTGGCAATAAGAGATCCCATGGCAATGGCATCAGTAGTAAGGCTGGGTTCACACTGCTGCGATGCAGGAACACTGCGAATCCGCTGCGGGTTCCCGCATCGCATGCCTCCCGGTGGCAGTTCACACTGCCCCTATGCAAACTGCTGGGAGTGTCAGTGAAAAGTTAATGACACCCCCAGATCAGTTTGCATATCGCAGTGCGATCTGCAAACTCGGACAGGAATCGGATCGCATGGTGTGAACACCCATGCGATCCAATTCTGATGCGGACCAAAAAAAGGGTCCTGTGCGAGTTTGGGCCGGATGCGATGCAAATTCAGCCATACTATCTGTATGGCTGAACTCGCATCGCACAGAGATCGGATGTGATTTGCACTGCAGTGCGAATCGCATCCGATCTCGTCACCGCAGCAGTGTGAACCCAGCCTAATTCCTAGTTTTAAACACAGCGGCATCTGCTGAAGAGGGAGAGAGAAGAGGAAGCACACAGACCAGGAATTTAACAATTGTGGCAATAGAAGGCACATATCAAGTCTACCAATAACTTCCTAGCTAGACTACAGGGGATACATTGTCCTGTAGCTGATCTCCAAGTTAGAGACAGGTGAATTGAACAGCTATTCTAGCTCCAATCACTTTTTGTTATAACTGCCTTTACCACTTGAGCTCCAGAAGATTGACCAGGCAATTTTTTTTGCTATTTAACTGGTAATTGCGCAGTCATGCAACACTGTACACAAACAAATTTTATCTTTTTTTTTTCACAAAAATAGAGCTTTCTTTTAGTGGTATTTTATCAGCAGTGGGTATTTTTTTTTTTTTGCCAAAAAATTATAAAAAAAAAAAAAAAAAAAAAAAAAAAACACAATATTTTTTACTTTGTGCCCTTTCACACAGGCTTTCCGATCAGGTCCGTCTCAAAAAGATGCTCCATGCACTTCTATGGAGCGGTGGATGTCAACAGTGACATGTCGGCTGACATCCGCCGCTATCCGATCTGATCCTGTCCATGAAATGCAGCTGAATGGAAACAATATTTTCCATCCGTCTGGAGAATCGGATCCGGTGAAACAGACAAGCGGTCTGTTTTCATCCGATCTCCATAGAGGACAGTGGGGCTTTGACAGGTCCATCTCCGCACAGTGAGCAGAGACGGACCTGTCATAAGCCTGCTTAGCAGGGATCAGTGGAGAGATCCCTGCTGAGCAAAGCGGAGTCCATACACGGACAAGTCCATGTGTAAGAGGCCTTTTCTGCTATAAAACATATCCAATAAGAAAACAAAACACATTTCTTTGAAAATTTGAGTTTAATTCAGTTTAGTTTTAAGTGTATATTGATTTGGTTTCCATTAATGTTATAGCATCTGCAAACATACATACATATACATATATATATATATATATATATATATATATATATATATATATATATATATATATATATATATATATATATATATATATATATATATATATACATACATACATACATACACACACACACCATAGAACAATAATAGACACTGACACTGTACTAATGACTCTGGCTGGGAAGGGGTTAACATCTAGGGCGATCAAGGAGTTAAATGTATGCCCCTAACAATGGTGTGTGTGTGTGTGTGTGTGTGTGTGTGTGTGCGTGCGTGCGTGCGTGCGCACACGCACTTTGTGCTGTTTTTACTCAGCAACGTGCCCATTTTTACTCCCTGTGAAAAACAAGGCATATGGCTGCTGTCTGTAGAGAGTGTTGTGTTGTTTACCAACACAGAGCTCTCTTTTGTCATTTGCTCAGCCAATCAGCGTGACCTGGCCATAAATCATTGACAGGAACCCACTGATCGGCTTGTGCTGCAGTGAATGACAGCTCGGGTTTCCGGACATGCGTGCTGACCCAGAAGAAAGCCCTATCATACAGGTACATTACCTCAATTTAAGAGGTAAGGAAACTAAAAAGGAGATGTACAGCCAAAGCTTGTTTGGCTATAATTTCCTGTGGATCACAGGAGTGCAGTTCATTATACTCCTGTGACCTTTTTTTAGCAGACAGTGGGCTGAAGCCGATCCAGGCTCAGGAAAGATCACGACCATATGGTCGGGATCTGCCCACATTCCTGGACCACCACCCGACTCAGCCTCTCAGCAAGCCGCTGAAAGCCTGAGCTGGCCACGTCCACCCCTTCCACAGCTCAGCGCTCCTGACAGCTCTCTGCTCCGGGAGCTCTGAGAACTGAGCAATTGGCGGTGTTTGATTGCTCGGTTCGCAGTGTGTGAGCTGGCAGAGGACAGATGCAGCATCGGATCAATGCTGCATCCACCTGGGTAAGTATGATTCCAAAATAAAAATCCCAATAGGATTTATGACTTTGATAGAAGGGGGAAAAGTCAGAATGTGGTAACAACTAATATATGCAGGAATGCACTCGCCATTTTAAAGAAGAGGCGTCAAATAAATGTGAATGGCAATATATCAACAATCTCTCATTAATACTTACAAAGAAAGAAGAGTAATATTAGCTGTTGGTTCCCCAAGGGGAGGAATTGCAGTTAGCTCATTGTAATTCATTTTCCTAGAAAAAGCACAAACATTTTCACTAAAGTAAAAGATAAATACCAATAATACAAGATTGCATTTTTTAGCTATGGAAATTGTAGCCTTTTACATGGTGCATATTATACCCTGCAAACAATATAGGTAGTCAACTGTCAAGCATCTTCTTCTCCAACTACTTTAGTGCCAAGTACCAAACGTGATAGATTTCTACTGGCACGCATACTCTTATGCCACACATACACGATCGCAATTTCCGACAGGAAATCAATTTTTTTTTTATCAATTTTGAGTTCTTGTATTAGACTTTTTTTTTGTGCTGGCAGCTTAGCCTAGTCACTATATTTCACATATAGCACAAAAACCCTTTTTCTAATGCAGCGTTAGCCTTTGGGCTTCTTTTTTCGTACATATGTAATAAACCGCATAAAAATGTTTTTTTCCGGCCATGTCTTAGGGAAAAAGAAGCTAATGCCCCGTGTCTCGGAATTTCCGACAGCAAAAGTCTGATGAGAGCTTTTGGTTGGAAAATGCGATCATGTGTATGCTCCATCTGACTTTTGCTGGCGGAATTTCCGAGACACGGGGCATTAGCTTCTTTTTCCCTAAGACATAGCCGGAAAAAACATTTTTATGCGGTCTATTACCGCATGTTCTCAATTTTTCGGTCAGAAAAAGTTTCCGATCGTCTGTACACATTCCGAAGTGCAAAATTCCTACGCATGCTTGGAAACAATTCGACGCATGCTTGGAAGTATTGAACTTCATTTTCTCTGCTTGTCGTAGTGTTGTACGTCCCTGCGTTCTTGACAGTTGAAAGTTCAAAGAACTTCTGTGTGATCGTGTGTATGCAAGACAGCTTGAGCGGAATCCCATCGGAAAAACCATCAGCACTTATTCCGACCATGTGTACACGGCATAACTATACCAAATGGCATCACTCCGTCAATACATGTCAGCGGAAGAAAACATACATCAATTGCTAGTGTCTACATATATTTAGTACTTGTGTTAAAATAGTACTAAAAAGACTGGCAGTCAAATAGATATGGATAGACAACTTGTGCCTGCATGAATAGACAACACCTGCCCTTTAACCCAACCGTTTTTCTCCCCATATCAGTATCTACTCTTCAATAAAGACTAGAGACAACCTTGTCCTTTGTAACCACTGAAAGAAATTCTTATGATGTACGAAGCACTGCAGCAAGTTAACAACGGCAGTCTTACTACAAGCAGGTGCTTAATGCCTAGTACACATAAGAAAAGCGGAAGAAAAATACCGCTTTTGAAAAGATCATACATTCATCTGATCATTACACAGTTTGAGAACCGATCATGACCGATTTTTGTTTAAATCGGTACAGTATTCGTCCAGGGGGAAAAAAAAAATCATAAGACCACGTATACTCAGAAATTAAAGAATATATCTCATTACATCAAAGTTGTATTTTGTCATACAAGAATTTTAGTAGCTTAATCTTTGATGAGACTAGTGTGTAAAAAAAAAAAAAAAAAAAAAAAAAAAAAAAAAAAAGGGATGATCATTCGTCCAATAGGCTTAAAGGCCCATTCACACCAGGTGCACAGGGCTGCGCTGGGCAGCCATGCAAAAAGCCTTGTTTGCGTCAGCATCCACCCCATGTGCGTTTATGAGCACTGGATGTAGTGAAAACTGCATTCTCAAATATTTTACTGTATACTATGTGCTGAAATACACATGGGGTTGATTTACTAAAACTGGAGTGTGCAAAATCTGGTGCAGCTGTGCCAATCAGCTTCAAACTTCAGCTTGTTCAATTAAGCTTTGACAAATAACCTGGAAGCCAATTGGTTTCTATGCAGAGCTGTACCAGGTTTTGCACTCTAGTGTCAGTAAATTAACCCCATGATAGGCCCATTAAAAAGCAATAATAAGGTAAATATAGACAAGTGTCCAGTGTGATATAAGGCTCACGATACAAAACTAGTTCAACCACTTACAGCAAACCGCCGTAGCTGTGCGTTGGTATTTTGACAAAGAATACTGGGATTATGGCAGCAGACAGCTGCCATAATCCTAGCATTTTCTGCAACGTCGGGGGGGGTCCTCTTTAGGTTAAAAGTGATCACCTTTATTGTGGCGGGAGAGGTTTACATCCCTTGTAATAGGAATAAAAGTGACCCAAATGTATTTCTTTTTTTAAAGGACAGCATAAAAAATAAAATAACTAATAAAAAAATAATTGAAAGCGTCTCGTCATGCTTACACGTAAAAGAAAAAAAAACACATATGGAAGACATGCCCGCATATGAAAAAACGGTGTTGAAACCACACATGAGGTATCACTGTGATTGTTAGAGCGAGAGCAATAATTCTAGTACTAGACCTCTATAACTCAAAACTGATAACCTGTAGAATTTTTAAACGTTGCCAAAGGAGATTTTTAAAAGCCAAAGTGGTTTGCCATTCCACGAGAGGGCACAATTTTGAAGCACGACATGTTGGGTATCAATTTACTCGGTGTAATGTTATCTTTCACAATCTAAAAAAAAAATTGGCTTAACTTTACTGTTGTCTTATTTTTTAAAATTAAAAAGATTGCGCTTGTAAGACCCTCGCTCAAATATGGCTTGGCAAAGACTGCCATTTTATTCTCTAGGGCAGTGATGGCGAACCTTGGCACCCCAGATGTTTTGGACCTACATTTCCCATGATGCTCCACTACACTCCACTTCCAATGAGCATCATTGGAAATGTAGGTCCGAAACATCTGGAGTGCCAAGGTTCGTCATCACTGCTCTGGGGTGTCAGAAGAAAAAAATAAATATAAATATAATGTTTGGGGGTTCCAAGTAATTTTCTAACAAAAAAATAATAATATTTGATTCAAACTTGTAAACAACAAATCTCAAAGAGGCTTGGCCCTTAAGTGGTTAAAGACTTGTCATCCTCTCCACCAATCACACAAGCCTGTCAAAATAAAAAAAAAAAAAATAAAAGACTAAAAACTTACACTTCTTGCAGAGAGTATAATTCTGGCACCAGACTGCTGTTGGATAGCGTTAACCAATTATGGCTTATCTCCCTGAAAAAAAACAGAAAATAGATTAGATTAAACATTTGCTTGTATTAATGCAACCACATCATATTATTGCACGTTTACGTCACGTGGAACCAATACACAATGCTCAAATGAGCATCCCAATAAATTAACAGATGTAATTTTTGCAGAATAGGTTAATGCTAGGGATGCACTGAATGGAAATTTTGGCGTCGAAACCGAAAATTAAAGATGCACTAGGCTGAAAACCAAAACTGATATTTTTTTAAAAATATTTATATTTTTACATAGAATTGTACTATATTGAACTTTTTAATAAATATCATCAATTTAATATAAATGTATTGTTAGCCTTTATTGGCACCTTTAGTACAAGAAAGGTCAAGAAAAGTCAAGAAAAATGCAGTCTAACCATCTCTTGTATCATGTCCTCAGTCTCTGGCCATCTTTTGTATCATGTCTGCAATCTCTTGCTTAGGCTTCATGTACATGGGACGTTTTTTAAACCTCTCCTGAACGATTTAACTTGACAGATAGTAACCCACATTTAAAAACGTCTGTTTTGCCGCATTTGCATTTAAAAGAGTTTGAAAAAAAAAAAAAACAAAAAAAAAAACATTTTTTCTAAATAAGCAAAATTGAAAAACGCCTATAAATGAAATTTGCATAGCGTGACACGTTTAGAAGCGTTTAGAGCTTGAAATGCCTCTAAACTCAGGATCTGAGTATCATGTACTGACAAGATAACAGGAGAATTCAGGAGCAGTTGAAAATAAAATGTCCAACTGCTCCTAAATGTCCGTTTACCAACAACAGCGTACATGAGGCCTTAAACTTAAACACATTGCCAATAGTATTAGCAAAATTTCCATTTGGTGCACCTCTAGCAGATATGATACAGGACATGGTCAGAGACTGCAGACATAATACAGATCAATGCAGCCTCACCTGTTCCCGATATATGCAGCCTGCCAGTGCCCAGCAGCCCCACCAGTGCCCGTCATATGCAGCCTGCCAGTGTCGAGCAGCCTCACCAGTGCTCGTCATATGCAGCCTGCCAGTGTCGAGCAGCCTCACCAGTGCTCGTCATATGCAGCCTGCCAGTGTCGAGCAGCCTCACCAGTGCTCGTCATATGCAGCCTGCCAGTGCCTAGCAGCCCTGCCAGTGTCAGTCATAAGCAGCCTGCCTGTGCCCAGCAGCTCCACCATTGCCCATCATTTGCAGCCTGCCTGTGCCCGCATAAGCGGAGATCTCTGTGCGTCACAGAGCTGTATTTGAATTGCCCGGGCCGCAGTAACAATGTCCCGCCTCCTGTGATCACATCACACTGAATCAATGTCCCGTCATTGGATCAGTGTGCCGTCTATCGCAGGAGGCAGGAAACCGTTACTACTAGCACTGAAGCAACTAATAGATTATGAAATTAATCGATTACTATTTTCATAATCGATTAATCGGCCAGTAACATAATGGGGTTAAAAAAAAAAAAAAAAAAGAGCCCTTTATAGTAAAAAAAAAAAGAGCAAATAATCGCTACAGTAAATATTACTTTCACAGTTCTACAGTAAAAAAATAAACCCCTTTACACTAGTGATTATCTGCTTTTTTTTTTCTTCTTTTTTGTACTATTAAGGGCTAATTTCAGTTTAACCCCATTATGTTACGAAATGTCTTAGGCCTGGTTCACATCTAAGTGTTTTTTTGGAGCTTTTTGCAGAAACGCACTACAGTTCATTTACACGGTTTCCTATGGGACACGTTCATATCTGTGCTTATTTCAGCCGCTGTGTATTTAGAAAAAACGTAATCCGAGTCTGATATTTACCAGATTCAACCTAATAGTGGTATATACAGTATATCTCCTCTAATAGTGGTATATACAGTATATCTCCTCTAATAGTGGTATATACAGTATACTTACCATATAGTTGGTTATTTTTTTTACCACTGCATACAGAGATATTTAAGAATATATTGTCTTTTTTTTAAAACTTTACATATTAGCTAAATTATACACCACACTTTTTCTTATTAACCGATCGATTAATCAAAACAATAAATTGGGCAACTAATCGATTATGAGAATAATCGTTAGTTGCAGCCCTAGTTACTACGGCCTGGGCCATTTCGCTCCGTGAATGGAGATCACACAGGGATCGAGGAGAGGGGGAGGGAGTAGAGGGGGAGGGAGTAGAGGGGGAGGGAGTAGAGGGGGAGGGAGTAGAGGGGGAGGGAGTAGAGGGGGAGGGAGTAGAGGGGGAGGGAGTAGAGGGGGAGGGAGTAGAGGGGGAGGGAGTAGAGGGGGAGGGAGTAGAGGGGGAGGGAGTAGAGGGGGAGGGAGTAGAGGGGGAGGGAGTAGAGGGGGAGGGAGTAGAGGGGGAGGGAGTAGAGGACTTGGCGTGCCAGGATGACCCTCTGCAATGGGCGGCACCCGGGGTGAACCATGCACCTCTTGGTATCGACTGTTTTTTTCTTTTCGGTGCACCTCTAGTTAATGGCACAAATACAAGCAAAATTCTAGCCAAAAAACAATTTCAAAATGCGATTTTTCTGTTATATATATATATAAATCCAGCTCGCACTTACAGCCCTGCAAGCATCTTCTATGTCAGTCTCCAAACCTTTAAAATGAAGTGCCAGTTTACTGCACTTCAAGCTTTAGGGGGGGCTAGACTGTGGCCAATGGGAGTAGAAAATGCCCTGCCATCGGTCGGAGCAAACAATGCCATAGACTTGGTGATCAGTGGGAGAAAGAAAACCAAAAAACAAACACACTATTGTTGTCAGTGGGAGGAATCGTGCCCCATAACTGGCGTCAGTGGGAGGAATCGTGCCCCATAACTGGCGTCAGTGGGAGGAATCGTGCCCCATAACTTGCGTCAGTGGGAGGAATCGTGCCCCATAACTTGCGTCAGTGGGAGGAATTGTGCCCCATAACTGGCGTCAGTGGGAGGAATCGTGCCCCATAACTGGCGTCAGTGGGAGGAATCGTGCCCCATAACTGGCGTCAGTGGGAGGAATCGTGCCCCATAACTGGCGTCAGTGGGAGGAATCGTGACCCACAATTTTCAGTGGGAGGAATAGTGCCCCATAATTGGTGTTTGTGAAAAAAATTGTGTCCCATAAATTGTGTCAGTGGGAGAAACAGTGCCTCAGCATTAGTGTTAGTGGGATGAATAGTGCACCATATATGGCTTTATTAGGAGAACTAGTTCCCCATCTCTGATCAGTGGCAGGAATAGTATCCCATGACTGGTGTCAGTGGGAGGAATAGTGCCTCGTATCAGTGTTAAGAAAAGTGCCAGATTCAGGCAACCAAAGGGCCACATCCGGCCTGCAGCTTGGGGACCCTGCTCTATGTAAACAACTCAACACGTTAATCCTACTGATGGAACAGTATGGAAACATGTCTGCCATAGCTGTGCTTTCATAATCCCCCCCATCCTCAGCCTACTAACTGGATGATGAGGGTGCAGAAGCATTCTTAATAACTGGTCATCCTAAAAGATTAGAGCTCAAACCAAATAAAAATCATATATCCTCTATGGGCTGACAATCACCATAAAAAAAATATTCACCAAATAAATGGTGAAAATCCATAATGGTGAACATTCCAAAGGTGAACAGAACAATCCATACATGAAAGTGCAATGTGCAACATAAACCAGCAAAGAGGATCCACCACCAGAAACACCCTCTTGACATACACCTCTTACCAGATAAGCAAGGCAATGAGATTATAATGGTCAAAAAAAAGCCCAGAACAAAGCATGAACAGCTGATCGTCCAGAAAGAAGCCAGTCAGTAGCAGCAGGTGCCAATTAGTAACTCAGAAAAATACAAAAAAAACACATTGTGAAGCCCATCAAAAGCGAAAACTTTTATTAGAAGTAGTGGCACAGTTACCTTAACATGGCTTGAAAACAGCATATAGAACAATAAACTGCCGGCTCGTAGTCAGCCACTGGATAGCAGGTAGGGGCGAGCATGATGTTGTCCATTCCTGGCCACTCCCCATGCACTTCGTCACCAATGACATCTGCGAGGGATGGACCAATGTTCACCATTATGGATTTACACTATTTATTTGGTCAATGTTTTATGCTGATTATCTGCACATTGACACCTTAATGTTATTGGATTTATGTTTTTCATGTTTGTTTGTTAGCACAATTGCACTTTCAATTTGATTACTTTAGCGCTGCTTATAAATCAGGGGTTGACAAATTTGCTTGGAATCTAGGAGCCAGCTTAAAAAGTTAGGAGCCGGGTCCGTGACGGCGATCCGGACCTGTCCCTGGCCTGACATGGAGACGAGTGAGGGGAAGATAGCAGCGCCGTCGCCGTCATTTTATTTATTTTTTTCAAATGACAATTTTTTTTTCAATTGCATTTTAGTGTAAATATGAGATCCGAGGTCTCTCTGACCCCCCCAGATCTCATATATAAGAGGACCTGTCATGCTTTTTTTTTTCTATTACAAGGGATTTTTACATTCCTTGTAATAAGAATAAAAGTGACACATTTTTTTTAAAAGAACAGTGAAAAAAAAAAAAAAAAAAAAAAAAGTTAAAATAAGAAGAAAAAATAATAATTTTTAAACGCGCCCTGTCCTGCCCGCATATAAAATCGGTGTTCGAACTAGAGGTCGACCGATATGGGTTTTTCTCTGGCCGATGCCGATATTTAGAAATCATGGCAGCCGATAGCCGATATATGATGCCGATTTTTTTTGGGCCGATATGTTAGGCCGATTTTATTTTATTTATTTATTTTTAATCCCCCTTGATCTAACACACCTTTCCCACTGGGGCGTTTTTTAAGGCGCTTTTGGGCTAAAAATAGTGCCTGTAAAGTGCCTGCAAAATGGCTCCCCTGCAGTCTGTGTGAAAGACAGAGTGCTTTCACACTGAGGCGATGCGCTGGCAGGATCTTAAAAAAAAAAAAGTCCTGCAAGCAGCACGTTTGGAGTGGTGTATACCGCTCCTCCACCACTCCTGCCCATTGATATGAATGGGCACCACTGCCGAAGCGCATGCAATGCGATTTGGCAGCGGTGCTTCATGGGCGCATTTAACCTCTTCCTTGGCCGCTAGCTGGGTTATATGTGCCCCACTAGCAGCCAAATAGCACCGCTAAAATGATGGTTAGGAGCCGCTAAAACTTGCGTTTTACCATCAACGTCTGCCCGCTCCAGTGTGAAAGCAGCCTTCATACGTGATACAGAAAATTTCTTACACTTAAAGCGGAGGTCCACCCTAAAATGGACCTTCCGCTCATCGGAACCCTCCCCCCCTCCGGCGCCACAATTGGCACCTTTCAGGGGGGAGGGGGGTGCAGTTACTTGGATAATCCAGGTAACTGCACCCACTTCCGGGCTAGCTCTCTGCGGAAAGGGGCGTAATGTACGCCCCTTTCCACAAGTGCCCGCCCCCTTCCGCAAGTGCCCCGCTGCCTGCTGGGAAACACACAGATCCCAGAGGCAGCGGGGACCGTCCTCATTGCGCAGCGCGGCTCACGCATGCGCAGTAGGGAACCGGGAAATTAAGCCGAAAGGCTCCATTTCCTGATTCCCATACCCAAGATGGCGGCGGCGGCAGCACTCGAGTGTCGATCTAGAGATCGGCTTCGGGTGCCGACATCGCGGGCGCGCTGGACAAGTAAGTGTCATTATTTTAAAAGTCAGCAGCTGCAGTATTTGTAGCTGCTGGCTTTTAAAAAAAAAAAAAAAAAAAAAAAAAATGCGGAGTCCCGCTTTAAACATTTATTAAACAAAACAAACCTCCAATCAGTTTACTTGTATGTATGATCTAGATTAAAAAAATCAAAAAACCTATATATTAAATAAAAACAGGTAGTCAAAACTTTTGGACAAAAAAAAAAAAAAAAAAAAAATGGGCTAACTTTACTGTTTTTATTTTATTTTTATTTTTTAAATGGTGTATTTTTTTCCAAAAAAAATGCATTTGAAAGACCTCTGTGCAAATGCCGTGTGACATAAAATATTGCAACAACCGCTATTTTATTCCCTAGGATCTCTGCTAAAAAAATATATATATTTTTTGGGGGGTCTAAGTGATTTTCTGGCAGAAAATACAGGATTTTTACTTGTAAGCAACAAGTGTCAGAAAAGATTTAGTCTTTAAATGGTTAAACTGAGAACTTCTACACAGAGATGACTTCATTCATTCAGAAGTGTAAACATTGTATCATTTAGTTCTTTTCTTGGCAGTCTGCCCAGAGTGGAGGAAAGTGTTGCTATGACCACTCAGACAACTCACACTGACTTCTTACAGAAGTCATTTCAAAGTCCAGCTGTAGAATCGGCTTTTTATTAACACAATCGGCCGATGCCGATTATTTAAAAAACGGCAAATATCGGCCGATATATCGGTCGACCTCTAGTTCGAACCACACATAGGAGGTAGCGCCGTGATCGGTAGAGCGAGAGCAATAATTCTAGCCCCAGACCTCCTCTGTAACTCAAAACGTGCAACCTGTAGAATTTTTTTAAACGTCGCCTATGGAGATTTTAAAGGGTAAAAGTTTGTCGCCATTCCATGAGCGGGTGCAATTTTGAAGCGTGACATGTTGGGTATCAATTTACTCGGCGTAACATTATCTTTCACAATATAAAAAATAATTGGGCTAACTTTACTGTTGTCTTATTTTTTTATTAACTAAATTATTTTTCCCAACAAAAGTGCGCTTGTAAGTCCGCTGCACAAATACGGTGTGACAGACAGTATTGCAACAACCACCATTTTATTCTCTAGGGTGTTAGAATAAAAAATATATATAATGTTTAGGGGGTTCTAAATAAAGGGAAGAAGAGGCAGGTAATATAAAACACTCAGAGGAAGCTTCATTAGCATTGCTGGTTTGTCATACCAACGGCGACCACAAGAGGGCGCCAGATTCCATAAGGAATCATAGGACCGCAGAAGGTCTCAAAGCCGCGGCCTAAATTTTCGGCCGCCGGCGGAACGGCCCGACGCGATCACGCTGGGGGGGTCCACAGAGACAGGATACCCCCAGCTGTGCTGCCCCAGGCGCGAGGTCGCTATTTCTAGTCGCCAATGCGACCTGGCGCCCGGGTTTTGTCGAGCCCTGTTATAAATGGTTTTTGTAATGTCTAGTAACTAGTATCACAGTTAAGTAGATAGAAGAAATGGCTGCACATCCATAAAAATCCAAATGCTGTTTATTGGTCAAACTGACAAAGGACACCAACACACAAGTCTTGTAACGCGTTTCACACAGTGCAATTGTGTGTTTGTGTTCTTTGATGTCATTTTGGTGATCAATAAAGGGCATTTGGATTTCTATCGATGTGCAGCCATGTCTTCTCCTGTCCATGGATGTGGACCAGGGCTAGCACTTGACCAGAGTTCCTATCAGGCAATAACCTATTCACCTGGGGCGGCGAGTTCTTTACTCCTATCACATTTAATTAAGTGGCTGCTGCTATCTTTATACCATATAACTGATTTAGAAGGGATCTCACCGCTCCAGCAGCACACATGCAGGCTGTAAACTGTCTCTTCAGATGGGAAGTCACAGGTGCTGGCTATTACCACTAGCAACAGATGAAAAACAAGCTCTGGACTGCCGCACTCTTCAGAAAACCACTTTCTTTTATTGGAAAATCACATCACAGCTCAAAACACACAGCGAACAAGGAAAAATTGCTAACGTTTCGCACTAGCTGTAGTGCTTAGTCATAGCATATCATTTGCTATGATTAAGCACTACAGCTAGTGTGAAAAATTAGCAATTTTTCCTTGTTCGCTGTGTGTTTTGAGCTGTGATGTGATTTTCCAATAAAAGAAAGTGGTTTTCTGAAGAGTGCGGCAGTCCAGAGCTTGTTTTTCGTCTGTTACCATATAACTGAGCATGATTTTTAAAATATTTTGATCTTCTAAGTGCTATTTCACACATGGAGCTCACACCTATATGGGGCCCTTGTTTACTTTTCAGTCCTAGTGCTGAGAATGAGTACATGGTCCCTGATGAGAAGCCTGTGCATCGAGGACTGTGCACTCATGCCAGGGCTATGTGGGCGAGTCTGTTCAGCCGATGCATGTCCAGTCACTAATATGGGCTGCCTGCACACTGCTCAGTGCTAGAACAAAAAACAAAACAAAAAATAAAATTAAAAAAATCGACAAAGGAGTCTTCATCAGTGCATGAGTCTTTGCACCTATGAACCATGAAACTTTAAGACGTTTTCCTTCAGTAAACGTCACCTAAAACAGAAGTGCAAAAACAAAACAAAAACAAAAAAAAACACAACTTTACAAGAACGTTCACTGCATTTGCCACTTGTTTTCATTAATCTGAATTTCATAGATCATTTCATATCAAGCATAACTGCAGTGTTCATTATGGAATAATGGGACCATATGTGCTATATACTACTCTGGAGAAAGGATATTATTTGTTTTATTAGTCATTGTGATGTTTCCTGCTCTCACACAGAGATAAATGCAAGTGTGGTTAGTTTATATGACTCAGAGAATAATACTACAAGGCAGCACTAGGTCTGACACTGCTGTGTCTAGAGGAGCAAATTGATCCTTGCCAGCATCATTCTTTATCGACAGGCTGTAACTGAAGTGACTTCATACATATTTCATGAGCAAAAAGGATGTGTGTGCACAGCAGGATTTGGTTGGATCCCAGTGATGTCATGTAATCAGCTAGAAGCCAATTGATAAGGGACAACAGACAATTTTCAACAGAGAAGTTCAGAATATTCTCTCGATGTAATAAAAAAATCGGCAGAATGTTCCATTTATATAAATCAAAAATAAATAAATAAATTTACAAGTAAACACATAACACTGGTATCCATTTTTAGAGCTGAGTTTCCAAGTATACCAATAAAATCTAGGCAGGGCAAGACAGTTCACATTGATGTAATCAAAAGCAAAATTTATGACTGGTCAGTGACCGCACTTTCCTTAGCTGTAGTTTTACGTTTTGGGTACAGTCGGATGGGTAAGGAAATCCACCACTTTTTTTTGTATTTTGTATTCACTGCAAGTTAACACCAGACGTAGTTCTGTGTGCTTTTTTTTTCCTGCACAAAATGCATGCACTGTGTTTTCCATATATTCCAATGGCTCTAGTTCACACCATGCAGTCAGTATCTGCACCGAAATCTGACTGCATGGTGTGAACTAGAGCCATTGGAATACATGGAAAACACTGTGCATGCATTTTGTGCAGGAACAAAAAAAAAAAAAAAAAAAAAAAGGAGCATGGAACTGCATGTGGTGTGAACTGGCCCTAAGGAGATTCATCCTCTCAAATTTGTCATGGTGACCACCGTCAGAAAGAAGAAATCCTCTAAGATCCCTTTCAGGCCAGGTTCACACCATAGCGATGCGGGAACGCCGCGAATCCGCGGCGTTTTCCCGCATCGCATGCCTCCCGCCGGCAGTTCACACTGCCCTATGCGGACTGCTGGGAGTGCCAATGATATGTTAATGACACCCCCAGATCCGTCCGCATATCGCAGTGCGATCTGCACACTCGCACAGGAATCGGATCGCATGGTGTGAACACCCATGCGATCCGATTCTGCTGCGGACCAAAAAAAGGGTCCCGTGCGAGTTTGCTGCGGGAGCGATGCGAATTCAGCCATACTATCTGTATGGCTGAACTCGCATCGCTACAAAGATCGGATGTGATTTGCAGTGCGGTGCGAATCACATCCGGATCTCCCCCCGCAGCAGTGTGAACCCAGCCTCATGCGTAGCATGCTCAGCGGAGAATTGGTCCACTGACAGATTGAGGCTGGATGTACCAATATTTACACATTGGGGGTTATTTACTAAAGGAAAATCCACTTTGCACTGAAAGAGCACTTGTAAGTAAAGTCGCTGTAGACCTGAGGGGGACATGCAAGGAAAATAAAAAACAGCATTTTAGTTTGCACATGATTGGATGATAAAATCAGCAGAGCTTCCACTCATTTCAGATCTACCCCTTAGATTTAAAGCGACTGCACTTCCAAGTGCACTTTCAGTGCAAAGTGGATTTGCCTTTCGTAAATAAACCCCCATAGTGTTGTTTTACAACCTAGATGTATCTGGATGTTTTTTTTTTTTTCCCTTTTGGTTATTGGAAGGTTTTTTGGACACATTGTGTTCTTGGTCCCGTTTTAAGCCATATGTGTTCCTAGTTGGTGGGCACCTTCTGCCCAGAACCTTGGAGGCAATGTACCATCAACAGTGGTATAGTTTGCATATATGTGAGTAACACTTTGTTAATATGTCTGATGGTTGTGATCAGCTATGCAGAGATTACGGACAGTTATATATACAGTTATATCCCTGATAAATAACATCTGAAATTCTCGAAAGCCATTGGATTTTCCTTTCCATATCATGTATGGCTTTGGGTATCCCAACCTAGCAAAAGTGTCTGTATAAATGTTATACTGCTATTGTTCATTTTAAAAAATATGTTTCAACCTCATGGACGTCGTTTCTTTAATCATGCCAAACAAAATGTATACTTTTGTATAAAACCTGGTTGAATATATTGGTTGCAGTTATAAAGTCCCCCCCAAAAAAAGAGGAATGATTGGATGCTATAATTTCAACCACTTTATAACGTCAGTCCTGCTGTGTACTATGAGGATGAAACAATCTGCAGCTAGGAGGTCAGAGGTGGTTTGTTTTAAGATTCAATTACTGGTTTTAAGTCAATACAGTAAGACCCCTTTCATACTGGGGCATTTTTCAGGCGCTTTAGCGTTAAAAAAGCACATGTAAAGCGCTTGAAAGAAGCCTCATCTGCAATCCTAATGTGAAAGCCCTTTAAGAGCCCTTTCACACTGCCAGCACCTGAAAAACGCTTGTAAAGTGCCCTGCTAGAGGTCAAATAAAGGGTTAAAAGCACCCACAAAGCATCGCTGCGAAAAGCACTTTTCAGGAGCTTCCCATTGATTTCAATGGGAAGGGGCGCTTTAGGAGCGATGCAAAGACGCTGCTTGAAGGACTTTTCTGATGCCCTGCCAGCGCAGCGCCTCAGTGTGAAAGAAAGCACTCGGGCTTTTACATTGGGATTGCAGATGTGGCTTCTTTCAGGCGCTTTACAGACTTTTTTTTTTTTAAAGCTAAAGCACCTGAAAAAACGGCCCAGTGTGAAAGGGGTCTAAGCAACACTAATGCCCATAGTTACATTATAAGTACAGCTGTGTCACCAACCAAATCAGTGACCAAATAATAGAACAGAAGCACTCCTTTAGGCCGGGTTCACACCGCTGCGATGCGGGAACACCGCGAATCCGCGGCGTTTTCCCGCATCGCACGACTCCCGCCGGCAGTTCACACTGCCCTATGCGAACGGCTGGGAGTGTCAATGATATGTTAATGACACCCCCAGATCCGATCGCATATCGCAGTGCGATCTGCCGACTCGCACAGGAATCGGATCGCATGGTGTGAACGCCCATGCGATCCGATTCTGCTGCGGACCAAAAAAAGGGTCCTGTGCGAGTTTGCTGCGGGAGCGATGCAAATTCAGCCATACTATCTGTATGGCTGTACTCGCATCGCTACGGAGATCGGATGTGATTTGCGGTGCGAATCACATCCGGATCTCCCCCCGCAGCAGTGTGAACCCAGCCTTAAGAGCCGAACAGAGGCAGCAGCAGGAACCATTGGTTCCTGTTGTCAATCAAAGCAGGTAAGGAGTGGGGCCGAACAGCGCTGTGTGTGTCAATTGACACACAGAGGCAAGTTGGGAGCAAGCACGCACAAATGCCCCTATAGCAGTGATGACAAATCTTGGCACTCCAGATGTTTTAGATCTACATTTCCCATGATGGTCAACTACACTCCAGAGTACATGAACATCATGGGAAATGTAGTTCCAAAACATCTGGGGTGCCAAGGTTCACCATCACTGCCCTATAGCATGCAGATTACTATGAAACACTTAGTGGTGGAGGGGGGAGCTAGGAGCATCAGCAGGGGACCGCAGAAAAGGAAGATTTGGGCTTCTTCTCCACAGGATGTAGAAACCTTGTAAGAAGATCTGAACAAATGAATGGAGTGGGCAACTACATGGCAAATTAGGTTTAATGTAGAAATTGTAAAATAATGCATTTGGATGGCAAAAATATGAATGCAATTTATACACTGGGGGGAGAACCTCTGGGGAAATCTAGGATGGAAAAGGACTTGGGGGGGTCCTAGTAGATGATAGCAGCAGTTTGACATTGCTGAGCCTAACAAAGCAAACAGAATATTGGCATACATTAAAAAGGGGATCAACTCCAGAGATAAAACAATCCTCAGCAGCCAAAAATCTGTACATATAATGAAACTGACAGAACCACTGATGGATCCCTCTAATGGCTATTCTATCAATCACAATAGTTAACAAATATACACAGTTGTAAGCATGTAAAAATTCATGTCAAAGAATACTTAAAGTGAAAACACATAGCTAAAAACACAGGTATGTGTTGCAAATATACTTTAGAGTGGTTGTAAAGGCTGAAGGTTGTTTTACCTTCATGCATTTTATGCACGAAGATAAAAAAAATCTTCTGTGTGCTGCATCCCCCCCATACTTACCTGAGCCCAATCTCAATTGACGCTGCCATCAATCACACCCAGTGAGGAGGAAGCAGAGGGCGGGGGCCCTGCACTCCGTTTCTTATGGACACACAGAAGTAGCTCGGGACTGCGCATGCACGATTGCCTCCATAGCAAGCGGTTGCAATGGGCGCACTCGGTAAGGGGGGGGGGGGGGGAGACACAGGAGACGGGGTAGGGAACCCAAGAAGAGGAGGATCGGGGCATCTCTGTGCAAAACCACTTCACAGAGCAGGTAAGTATAACATGTTTTATTTATATATAAAAAAAAAAAATTAAACATGAGCCTTTAATATCACTTGAAGGGCTCTTTGACACAGGCTTTGCTCAGCAGGGATCGATCCGCTAATCAGGCAGTTGGCAGGTCCGTCTCCACTCACTGTACAGAGATGGACCTGTCAGAGCCCTACTTTCCTGGGGAGATCTGATGAAAATCCGTCTAGATTTCACGGACAGGATTGGATAGCAGCGGGTGTCTGTTGATGACAGCAGCTCCATAGAGGTGCATGGATCGTCCGATTAGGTCCTCCTAAAAAATTGACAGGCGGACCTGATCGGAAAGCCCGTGTGATATGGGCCTAAGCCCGCAAAACAGATTTTTCTCTTCTGTATAACAAAATAATAAGCCTCGTCTTAATCTATATGAAATACAGAAAATGAATGCACTAGTTTTATTTTCAAATGAACACTCACTTTGGCTCATGGCCTGTGATCAAAATCCAGTGAGGAATTATTTGTAGTGGCAAAATAAAACCATTGCTTAAAGAATAGGAGTTGTAAAGTTTATATTTCATGTTGAGGCAAGATGCTACTTCAAAGTAGCAAAAGCACCATCTGCTCTAAAGCAACATAAAAAAAAAAAAATGCATTATAAATGAATAGATATTATACTATATTGAGGAAAAACTGTAACGAGCAAATGAAAACCAGAACTAAATACAGATTAATTACTGCTCCGAGTTTAACAGGATTAACTAAATACACTAGTCCTTTGTCGGATAACCTTACTTATTATCTCTGCTAAGAATATTGGGCATGGAAAATGGAAAGTAAAAGTGATACTAAAGGCTTATTTAAAAAAAAAAAAAAAAAAAAAAAAAAACAAACAAACAAAACACACACACACACTACTTACCTGCTCTGTGCAGTGGTTTTTCACAGGGCAGCCTCCTCTTCATAGGTCCCTCGCTGGCACTCCTGGCTCCTCCCTCCTGCCGAGTGCCCCCACAAAAAGCAGCTTGCTATGGGGGAACCCGAGCCGCTGCTGTGTGTGTGTGTCCATTCAGACACAGAGCCGTGGCTCGGTCCCACTCCCTTTCACTCCTCATTGGCCCCCTGACTTTGATGGAAGCAGGAGCCAATGGCACCAGCTGCTGTGTCTCAGCCAATCAGTACGGAGAGTCCCTGGACTTTGTGGCTCTTGTGCAACATTACTGGATCGAGATGGGGCTCAGGTAAGTATTAGAAGATGTACAATCAGTCAATGTGATACAATGGAATGGACTGGTACAGACATAAATGTGAGGAAGATCTCATGAGGAATCCTAGTTGATCTTTTACTACAAGGTAAGGAAGTGCTGTTTGTATTTAGAGATTACAACAGTTTTCATTTTTGCATTTTCCATAAGGCCTCATTAGCCGAGCAACTAGTATAAGCAGTCTTACACTGTATTTTGTATTGTTAAATTATCTTATTGGCTTCAATCCATTTGTTTATTAAATCTCAAGTTCATAAAATGACTTTGGCAGAGCTGCTTAGTACATCATGTACATTCGTAGCTTACGGCATTATGTCCAGGATGTGACCATGTCATGATCTTCCATTTAACAAGGGTAAACACTATGGAGCATATTTATAAAGCAGTAAATGTGACTGTCATTTAAAAACACATTGACCTTGAAGATTCACATACCAAAGGACACAGCGTTCACAAAGCAGCTGAAGCGTGCACATGGGCAGAACGGGAGGCCAGGGCTGTAGCCGTCTTTTAGCTATAGTGTGGGTGGGAACTGGTTAACCATTACTGGATCGCACATATAATGCGGCAGGGCGGCCCGGCTGCGCTCAACGGCATACCTGTACGTTGTTTCGTGCATGAGATACTGTTGGCGCATGCATGCACCTGCTACAAGCCACGGGAGCGCGTGCACCACAGACTCGATGTCCATCGGCAACCCGCCATCGCTCCACAGAGAAGGCAGAACAGAGATCTGCCTATGTAAACAAGGTGGATCCCCGTTCTGACAGGGGACAACACGGAGATCGGCAGTTCCAAGTAATCTGGAAGAGTGATCTCTGTTGTGCCAGTGAGCCCATCCCCCCACACAGTTTGAACACACACAGAGAACACCGTTTGATTGCACCTAGTGCTAACCCCTTTCTTGCCAGTGCAGTGTATACATCAGATCTGTGAATTTTTTTTTTTTTTTAGCATTTTTTTTTACGATTACTGTATTGGTGTCACTGGTCTCCAAAAAGTGTCACTCAGGGTTAGATTTGTCCGCAGTCCCACTAAAAATCGCACATCGCCGCCATTTTGCTTGGGGACAGCATCACATGACTGCGGAATTGTCAGTCCAAGTGACGCAGTGCTGCATTGCAAAAAATGGCCTGGTTATTAAGGGGGTAAATCCTGCCGGGCTGAAGTGGTTAAACAGCAGTTTTCATTAATTTGGCGCATGCAAAAAAGTTCCTAGCCTCCGGGTTCTGGCAGAGCCCTTCAACACACACATCTTTAGACACGCAGGAGATTTTCTGTGCATGCACAAACACAGAAACAATTGGTGAGCATCATAGCAAACCGGTGGTGCTATATAAATCCTGTATTATTATTATAACAGCTTTTGCACATGCGGGAGGGAAGCTGCCATGCTGCCATGTTCTATAGGGCTCTGTTGGGACCCAAATATCAGTTTTCACACGCAGAAACTAGAAGGTAGACTGTGGGGACGGAAAAAAGTTATTCTTGCCTACATAACAAATCTATTAAATGAATATCCAAATGTAATGGGGGGAGGGGTAGACAGGGTAAACCTAAACGTAGTTTAGGGTGAAAGCCTGCTTTAAGGACTGCTTTTCAATGCCCAGAAGAAAACACTAAACAGGAGTTATTTTAATATATTGGTTGCATGACAAACCTCAATTAAAATGTGTCCACATGTAGCCTAGTAAAGCTTCAAAGTAAACAATGGCCAATTGTGCAGCTCTAATAGAGACTTTATTCTAGGCTTACCATCTCTCCTAAAGCCGATAGCTACTCCTCACCATTGCAGAAAAAGATACCTGAAAGCTCCCTTAGAATGCTCTTATTATGGATTAACTAAAACCAGATGTCTGCAAGCCGGCGACTCCGTAATTAAAATCCTGAGCAGCCTCTGCAGTGTTCCTTACAGGAAGTAGACGGGCCTTCGCAGCACAAATCTGTGTGAATGCGCACCCTGCAGCAAATCCAGTCTGATTGGTGAAATGACAGCCAGTTCTACACAAACTCTGGCTCAGCTATCCTTCTGCTTGGGGGAAGGGAAGGGTGGAAAACACTTTAAAAACATATTAGAATTCCTAGTCATTTGCTTAAAGCAACCACACAATCAATTTTATTCAAAGCACAGTGATATAGCCCAATACATTAAAGGAAATCTCTGGGCAAAAAAAAAGGCTGTATCAGCAAAAGGCCATCTCAGACTTCATACTCCTATTAATCCAAGATGACCATGACCATTGAGAGTGACCCATTTCCAAGCAAAGCAAAAACATTTTAGGCCCCATGTACACTGCATTTCAAATCATTCTGACAGCACACTTATAGTATTGTCCATATGATCCGAGATGCATACTACACTCTGCAAATATGCTGCTGATGCCTACACATTATTTACATTTCACCCAAAAAGAGTCATTCATGTATTACCCATAGCTGTTTTACTGCTAAAGGAAAGCTCTCCTGTGGCAAATCACATACATACATATATGTGTATATATATATATATATATATATATATATATATATATATATATATAATGTGTGTATGTATGTATGTATGTATGTATGTATGTATGTATGTATGTATGTATGTATGTATGTATGTATACGATTCTGCACTTTCGCCTGATTATTCACAGCAGAAGCAGATCTGAGGGTGCCGGGCACTGCATGTCTATCCGCCAGCACCCGCCTGTCATTGGTAAAACACAAAGAATTGAGATCTGACTGGTAGATCTCTGTTCTAGCAGGGGGGAAAGCAGGCAACAAAATTCATATCTTCCCTTAGTAAAAGCACCTAACAGAATACACATAAACACTATTATTGTCACTGCACAAGTGTCAAAAGTGTCAGTGTCCACTGTAATATTGCAGTCCTGCTATAAGTCGCTGATTGGCACCATTACTAGTATAAATATATATTTTTTAATAGTAAAAATTTCATATACACACACACACACACACACACACACATAAATATATATTAGTTTGTAGACGCTATAACATTCGCATAAACCAACCAAATCAATATAGGCTTATTGGGATTTTTGTTTTGTTTTTTTACAAAAAAACATATAGCAGAATACATATTGGCCTAAACGTATGAAGAAATTTGATTTTTACATTTTTTTCATTGGATATGTTTTGGAGCAGAATGTAAACAATTGTTTTTCAAAATTGTCTTTTTGTTTATAGCACAAAAAATAGAAAACAAAATAAAAAACGCACTGGTGATCAAATACCACCAAAAAAAAGCTCTATTTGTGGGGGGAAAAAAATGACATACATTTTATTTGGGTACAGCGTTGCATGACCACACAATTGTCAGTTAGGACTAGTTTACACTTGCTTCAAGACATGGCTTCAGACACACTTTGTTAAAGAGGAAGTAAACCCTGATGGGTTTACTTCCTCTTTCATTCCCTGCAAAGGCAAAGCATAATGGACTACTATGCATCGCATAGTAGTCCATTATGTGTCACTTACCTGACACAGGAGCCAGCGATGTCACCGCTGTCCCCTGTAGTCCGGCGCATCCATCTTTTCGGTGGGGTCTCGCAGCTCCACCGCTGTCATTCGGCGGAGCCGCGATGACATCACTCCCGCGCATGCGCACGGGAGCCGACACGCGCGGAAGCTCCATTGTTGGAAATGCCGCGCTCAGTGCGCCTGCGCCCCGCTGTCTACGGCGCGTGCGCCGTAGACAGCGGTGCCTGTCTTCGGGCAAATATCTCCTAAACCGTATAGGTTTAGGAGATATTTCTTGGACCTACAGGTAAGCCTTAATCTAGGCTTACCTGAAGGTCAAAGTGGTTTGTAAGGGTTTACAACCACTTTAAAGCTCTCTGAAAGCTTGTCAAAGCTCCTGTCACTACAGAAAACGGTCAGCTTACAGTCCTGTTTACAACTTGCTTTTGCTTGGTTCTTTGATGAGGCTTCGAGCGAGCTTTGCCATAGACTTTCACGGAGGCTCTGAAGACGCTTTGAAACACCACTAAAGCTACATGGGGTATAATTTTTGAAGCCAAGCCAAAGTAAAGCAAAATCAAGGTGGAAGCAGGACGGTAAGCTAACTGTTTTCTTTAGTGACAGGAGCTTTGACAAGCGTTCAGAGAGCTTAAACGCATGTCCAAAGCCATGTTTTTAAGAAAGTGTAAATTAGCCGTTAAAGTGCCATATCACAAAAAATAGCTTGGTCATGAAGCGGGGTAAATGTTCCAGAGGTCAAGTGGTTAAAGAGGAGCAACAGTCTCCCCCCAAAAAATTTAAAAAGTCAGCAGCTAAAAATACTGTAGCTGCTGACTTTTAATATGAGGAAACGTACATGTCCCGGGATCCAGCGATGTCCTCACCCAAACAGATTCTTCAATCCAGGCTCCAGATGACGTCTGAATGACGAAACGCGTAGGGCGTGGCCAGATACGTACACCTCCAGTGCAAATGGCGTGCTAGCCGAGCGGAAGTTCCGAACGCTTTTTACAATACGTGTTTTATCGTACTAAATGTGAGTACTTTTAAGTTGTTACAAATAAACAGTTGCAAACATACTATACCATGGAAAGTCCTCTTTTTTACCATATGTAATACGAGGTACAACATCTCCACGGAGAAACGAGGAATCTCCCCAGCATTTCAGCAAAGACAGCCCAAGAAGCGACACAGTGGCTTATACTGTGGAGGCTGATCCACCCCGGACGGGGTCGTATTTATGGTGAGAGCAAAATTCATAAATATGAACAGATAAGCGAATTTACTCCCTCCACTCCTCTTCTATACATAGAAAACCTTTTTTCACTATCTAATTTTCATTTTTAATTTTTCAATTTTTACCCTATTAGACTTTCATATCTGATTTGTCGCTGCAAGATTTTTTTCACATTATTTTTTTCACATTATGGACTAAATCTCTATTATTACTTGTATTTTTTCCCAATTTTCTTATCTCTACTTGGGAATTTTTTGAAACCTAACAGTGTGTATATATTTGTTGCACTTTTCATATTTCATTTTTCACTTGTGTTCACAATTGTACAAATTTGAATTTTTTGGGTTTTTGTTTTATGGTCATTTTATTGAATTTGTAAACCAAAGCACTTGGTTACGCCATCACCACAGTCACAGGCACTTTGAGTATTTTTTAGAATTTCACTGTTGATTATAGATTAAGTTTAGTAAACATAGCATCAATCATTCATACATTTATTTCAGCTATCTAATTCATTTATTTTATTGTGTAATTCACATTCATATATATATTTTTTATTCCTATTCTTACCCTTATTTTTATATTAATTTATTAACCAGCACACTGGAAAATTTATATTCACTTCTGTATTCACAATTTAATAGTGACTGATTCTTAGCACTATACTACCGTATATACTCGAGTATAGGCCGACCCGAGTATAAGCCGAGGCCCCCAATTTACCCCCAAAAAACTGGGAAACCTATTGACTCGTGTATAAGCCGAGGGTGAGATATGCCTGTCCATCCCTGTGTGTGTGTCCATCCATCCATCCATCCCTGTGTGTGTGTGTGTGTCCATCCATCCATCCATCCCTGTGTGTGTGTGTGTCCATCCATCCATCCATCCCTGTGTGTGTGTGTGTCCATCCATCCATCCCTGTGTGTGTGTGTGTGTCCATCCATCCCTGTGTGTGTGTGTGTCCATCCATCCATCCATCCCTGTGTGTGTGTGTGTCCATCCATCCATCCATCCCTGTGTGTGTGTCCATCCATCCCTGTGTGTGTGTGTGTCCATCCATCCATCCCTGTGTGTGTGTCCATCCATCCATCCATCCCTGTGTGTGTGTCCATCCATCCATCCATCCCTGTGTGTGTGTCCATCCATCCGTGTGTGTGTGTGTGTGTGTGTGTGTGTGTGTGTGGCCTTGTGTGTCCAGCCTACCTGTGTCCCCAGCCTCCGTCCGGTCCCGAGCCTCCGTCCGGTCCCGTCCCGTCCCGAGCCGAGCCTCCGTCCGGTCCCGTCCCGAGCCTCCGTCCCGTCCCGTCCCGTCCCGAGACTCCGTCCCGTCCCGTCCCGAGACTCCGTCCGGTCCCGTCCCGAGACTCCGTCCGGTCCCGTCCCGAGACTCCGTCCGGTCCCGTCCCGTCCCGAGACTCCGTCCGGTCCCGTCCCGTCCCGAGACTCCGTCCGGTCCCGTCCCGTCCCGAGACTCCGTCCGGTCCCGTCCCGTCCCGAGACTCCGTCCGGTCCCGTCCCGTCCCGTCCCGAGCCGAGCCTCCGTCCGGTCCCGTCCCAGGATCACCGCTCTTCGTCGGCGCCCATTCCCCTGTTCAAATGCCCACCTCCCTGTCTGTGATAGGCGGAACACAATTTCCCAGCAGTCTGTGTTCCGCCTATCACGGCCATCCTTTCATCCTCGTCCGTAGTACGAGGATGAGACGATGTCCGTGATAGGCGGAACACAGGCTGCTGGGAAATTCAGTGTTCCGCCTATCACAGGCGAAGGCGGAGCCGGAGGCGCGGCTTTTGAATTATAGAATGGCCGCTGTCTGTCTGCTCGACACGCTGATCGAGCAGGCAGACAGCGATGACTCGAGTATAAGCCGAGGGGGGCACTTTCAGCCTCAAAAAAGAGGCTGAAAATCTCGGCTTATACGGTATTTATATTATTTATTGGGTTTATTATTTTAGTATATCTTGGTTCATTCAGGATTTTAAGAGTTTAAAATTATTAGCCAGCAAGCTGGAAAATCTGTACATTTTTATGACACTTATATTTAGTGAGTTTAAAAAGGTATAGCGCCATATCTATTTTCTCTATCTCACCTTTCAGATTCTTCAATCTGCTTCGGGTGTAGGCATCTCAAGGAAAACAGGGAGTGAAGCCTTGCGGCTTTACAGTCAGTGTCCTACTGTGCATGTGCGAGCCGCACTGTGGCTTGCGAATGGCCCCGTAGTCTTTTGGGACCTGTGAGGTGTCCCAGAAGACAGTGGAGGAAGGGGGGCAAACTTCCATCTCAAATCACCATGGTGATCAGAGCTTCAAGATGTAGTGGGTACCTGTACCCCCCTCCCTGGCAAATTTGGTAGTGGAAGGGGGTAGGGTGCTTCCAATTGTCCTCATGTGCATGGGTGCATAGGATAACACTGAGCTGCTTCTACAGGCAAACCGCTAAACTCTAGAAGCAGAGTTTTTTAATCCCAGCGTGTATGGACCCTTAAAATATTTGTATACATTCTCAAACTCGCCATTTACAGTTGATTTATAAATGATTATTCTACATTCCTGCCTCACGTGGGCTCAGGTAGAGATGGAATATATTCTGAAATACTCTACAAGGTTTTCTCTTTCATGCTCAAGAATAAAGTAATGCAATTCCACAGCTTTCTCCAACACACGTAAACACCAGAGGAGCTGAAAAAAGTTTTGCCATCCATGTGACTCAACGTGAAAGTGTTTCTTCTAATTACAAGCCATAATCCGAAAAACTGTGGCACAGTCCAGCTAGCAGCTATAAAACTTGACACTTTCTCAAGAATGCAAAATAAAATTAAACTGGGGGCAATAAATTCTTCACGCCTTTGGTGTATAAAGTGCCATAAACAACGCCAGCCGAGTGTCTGGAAAACTGTCTGATGCAACGTTTACAAATAGACAGCTTGCAAATATTTTACTAGTACAGGCATGAAAACCATAAGGGCTTCGTTGCTATGGGCAACACGGACCAGTTTGTATTTCAGATACTTTAAGGTGAATGCCTTGCTTACATATTTTTACAGTGACCCTGTGGGGGAGATTTACTAAAAATGGAGCACCGGGCGGGTTGCAGCAGGCGGTTGCAGCAGGCGGGTTGCGGCTCCTGAGTCCTCTCCTCCTTGGCGAAGGGTGGGCAGCATGATTGCTGTGTCCTCTCCTCCTTGGCGAAGGGTGGGCAGCATGGCTGCTGTGTCCTCTCCTCCTTGGCGGGCAGCAGGGCTGCTGTGTCCTCTCCTCCTTGGCGATGGGTGGGCAGCATGGCTGCTGTGTCCTCTCCTCAGCGGCAGGTAGCTATGAGTCCGGAACCCTGTATGTAGATGTGGGGGCCAGACGCATGGATAGGGGGGCCCAGGCGTCACTAATGGACGGGCCGCCACTGTTTAGATTCACGATTACTATGGATCTGAATGTATAAGTATAGTATTCTATGGGCCCATGCACACAGCCCCACTTAGCATCTAGCTGTGTAAAGCCAAACTAGAAAAATCAGCTTTCATAGTTCTGTGTATAGACCATATTTTTATATTGTACCTATGTAAACAATTGTGCCAAAGTTTACATAAGTACACAGCTCTTTATACATATTACACATTTGCATCAGCCCCTGCCTTTGAGGAGCTTACAATCTAAAAAAGGTCCCTAACTCACATTCATACATACACATACTAGGGCCAGTTCGGCAGGAGCCAATTAACCTACCAGCATGTGTTTGGAGCATAGGAGGAAACCAACGCAGGCAAAGGGAAAACATGCAACTCCAGGTAGATGGTGGCGTGGTTGGAATTTGAACCAATGAGCCCAGTGCTGCTAGGCAGAAGTGCTAACCACTTAGCCACTGTGCTGCCGGCTGACATTTAAAAATGTCAATAATGTGCAGCTATTGCCACTGCTGCCAATAATTACATACCCCTGAATGAGTCACTCATGCTGCGATTACACATGTACAGAAAGATCTCGGCACTCCGTCATTCGGAATCTTCATAGTTATTCAGACTCATGCATGATTTATTCAGGAGACGTAAACAGCAATGGTATGTAATCAGCAGCACCACTGGCTACAAATTGTTGACAGCTTCATGACCACCTTGAGCAGCCATGGATACCATATATGCTGTACACCTGTAAACATTAGAACAAATATAAACATTAGTAGAATGTACAGATGATTAACGTCTGCCCAAAAACAATGCAACTGTACAAGTCTTGCCGGCCTATTCACACCAGCCTACTCTCGTGCACGGAGTTAATACGCTGCCATTGGACCAGAGCAGACAAAAACCTGCACCTTCTTCTCAAGTTCAAAGAAATCTAATAAAATCACAGACTTTTAAATGAATCAGTCTGTGTCAGTCTGTGTCTAACATAATATTTCTAGATTTATCGGAATACCATTTATAGAAGCACAAAAACAAAATAAATGGCACTGCAACACAATGTTCAAACCTACATTTTTTTAACCACTTGCTGATCACCATATAGCAGTTTTACTACTACAGAGCAGCAGCTGTGAGCCGGATAGAGATTTTATATATATATATATATATATATATATATATATATATATATATATATATATATATATATATATATATATATATATACACACACACACACACACATATACACATACACATACATACACACACACACACATACATATACACATACACGTGATCCCGCACTACCGCCTACAGGAGGCGAGCATGCACAGCTCTTGATGTCCTTATTCACAGCAGAAGCACTCAATATCTGCCGGCACCCACCGATCAGGCAGAGACACAGATTGGAGTTCCGTCCTGACGGGGGGGGGGGGTGGATTCTGTGACTCAGATTAAATTTCTTCCCCTAGTAAAAGCAACAAACACTGATTAGGCACACATTTAACCCGTTCCCAGCCAGTGTCATTAGTACAGTGGTTGTACACGTTTTTTCTTTAAATAGTTTTTTTTTTTTCTTTAATTGTCGGTCTTTTCTGTTTATAGCAGAAAAAAAAAAAAAATCCGCCGAGGTGATCAAATGCCACCAAA
The DNA here is from genome assembly GCF_037356315.1 of Lithobates pipiens. NCBI lineage: Eukaryota > Metazoa > Chordata > Amphibia > Anura > Ranidae > Lithobates > Lithobates pipiens. The sequence continues at coordinate 300,557,590 of NW_027507748.1, read as the reverse complement.
AGAAAGCTCTCTTTGTGGGAAACGATAATATTAATATTATTTGGGTGCAGCACTGCATGACTGCACAATTGTCAATTAAAATAACGCAGTGACATATCACAAAAAAGTGGCCTGGTCATGAAGGGGTTAAATTGAGTGTATTTAAATCAAGTATTTTTGCTAGCGATTTAAATCAAATCCACCCTGGTTAGCACACAGTGGTTAGGATTACCTCTGCAATAAGAAGCAATTGTTATCTTCTTTAAAAATGGTATTAAAGTAAAAAAAATAAAAATGGCAATATCATAATTTGCTAATATGAACAGCATACTAGCACATTATGACAGACTTACCTTAAAATTAAGCCCTCCAGCGGCAAGTTGTCACTGCTGCAGAGGTTTCCATCTTTACCAGGTCTGGGTTCTCGGACTCCAGCCTTCTGACTGGCGGAGACATGATAACATCACTCCCAGGCATACACGCGGGCGTCTCGGCTGTGGCACACAGCTCTGAAGGAATAGCACGGATATGTGCTGGTGACGTCACCGGCTGCTGCTCGCTACAATATCTGCTAAATGGTCCACATTTAGGAGATATTCATTTTACCTACAGGTAAGCCTTATTATAAGCTTACCTGCAGATAAAAAAAATAAGACAGAGTTTACTACAATGTTAATTGTTCGATCTACCCAACATGTTTCATGCCCAACTGGCTATAAACCAGTTTGGTCACTAGACTGCGTTTGCAAGGCCTTTTGTTATATCATACCGCAATGGAAAGCTTTTGAACAATACACTAATAAAGACCTGTGCTAGGCATCCATTTGGTTATAGGTCAACTTCCTGGTGACAAGTTACTGGGAAATCACAAACACAGATTCAGGAAACAAATATACAAAATGAAGCTTCTCACTGTTTAGGAATATGTTACACACCCCCTCAAAAAAAACCTAGTGGTGATCAAATAAATACCACCAATAGAAAGCGTGTTAGAAATAGAGTTGCATGATGGCGCAATTGCCAGTTAAAGTAGTGCATATGGTCAGGGATGCCCCTGGTCATGAAAAAAACCTTCTGGAGCTCGAGTGATTAAAGCGACACTAAACAATATCCTTATTCATTCACTAATAATGGCTCTCTAATCTATTTTTTTATTACATTTCTATCTTTTGTAGCCTCCTTGTAATGTCCTCCAAGAGCTCCTGGATCTCTCCTTTTTTCTTCCATTTGTTTGAAAGTAGTAGTGCTGCAGTCATACTCACTGCTTTATGCACACTACAAATCTCACACTCTATAGTACCTAGTCCCCAGTCTATGTCAGGCGCAAACAAGGGAGGGTGGCTACTTCCAGTGGGACCATCAAGAAGAGAACAAACGTAGCAAACCCTCTAACAGAAAGTCAGATCTTAGCAGCAAAAAAAAAAAAGAATTTGGAGGAGGCCGAGAGCGATGGAAGGTTGTTTTTTAGTTTTTTTAATAAAAGTGGAACTAAACCCAATGATTCAAGTTTAAAAAACAGTTACATTCCCGACACAGAAACGTAACCGTCATGTTGTGCTTGAGAGCGCGCTTGTGCTCTCGACCAAACTGTCAAATGGTTGCTGTCATAACTGATCACATGTGCCACAATATGACAGTTGAAGATCAAACAGATGTCAAGATGGAAGCTTCCTAGGCTGAAAAATACCAGGGTTTAGTCCTGCTTCAAAAATATATACTCAAATAAAAAAAAAAAAAAAAAAAAAAAATGTTAAACCTGAATTTAGTGTCATTTTAAAGGTTCTGTCCACCCAAAATGTATATTTCACAATAAGTGGTATGCCGACGGGCTAAATCACCTTCTTCCTGTATCTCTCTAGCATCCAGGAAAGAGGATTGCCCTACTAAAAAGAGAATTTCACACCACCTTCTAAATGATAATATAAACAAATTGAAGAATCATCAGGGAGAGTGAAAACTCCTTGTTATAGCTGGGCAGGTAGCCAGAACTGTTAATACAAGAGCAGAAAGCTCAGCAGAGTTCCCTTGAGATCTGAGGAACTGATATGATTCAACCTGCAGAAATATGACTGGTGTGAAATCATCATACAAATGGAAAAAAGTGGGGGGGGGGGAAACATCCGTTCTAGATATCTCCCAAAGGTAACATAATAGTTTTGGATTTTTTTTTTTTTTTTTTACTTTAAAGAGGTTTGTCACAGTAGAAAAAAAAAATTTAAAGTCAGCAGCTACAGTCTTGTAGCTGCTGACGTTTAATAACAGGACACTTACCGTATATACTCGAGTATAGGCCGACCCGAATATAAGCCGAGGCCCCCAATTTACCCCCAAAAAAACTGGCAAACTTATTGACTCGTGTATAAGCCGAGGGTGAGACATGCCTGTCCATCCCTGTGTGTGTGTCCGTCCATCCCTGTGTGTCCGTCCATCCCTGTGTGTCCGTCCATCCCTGTGTGTCCGTCCATCCATCCCTGTGTGTGTGTGTGTCCATCCATCCATCCATCCCTGTGTGTGTGTGTCTCCATCCATCCATCCATCCATCCCTGTGTGTGTGTCTCCATCCATCCATCCATCCATCCCTGTGTGTGTGTGTGTCTCCATCCATCCATCCATCCCTGTGTGTGTCTCCATCCGTGTGTGTGTGTGTGTGTGTGTGTGTGTGTGTGTGTGTGTGTGTGTGTGTGTGTGTGTGTGTGTGTGTGTGTGTGTGTGTGTGTGTGTGTGTGTGTCCAGCCTACCTTTGTCCCGAGCCTCCGTCCCGTGCCTTGCCTCCGTCCCGTGCCGTGACTTGCCTCCTTGCATCCGTCCCGTGTCGTGCCTTGCCTTGCCGCCGCCGTCCCGTCCCGTCCCGTCCCGTGCCGTGCCTTCCCTTGCCTCCGTCCCGTGCCCTCTTCGTCGGCGGCCATTGTAAAGTTCAAAAGCTGCGCCGCCGCCTTCGCCTGTGATAGGCGGAACACTGAATTTCCCAGCAGCCTGTGTTCCGCCTATCACAGACGTCGTATCATCCTCGTCCGTAGTACGAGGATGATACGATGTCCGTGATAGGCGGAACACAGGCTGCTGGGAAATTCAGTGTTCCGCCTATCACAGGCGAAGGCGGAGCCGGAGGCGCGGCTTTTGAATAGAATGGCCGCTGTCTGTCTGCTCGACACGCTGATCGAGCGGGCAGACAGCGATGACTCGAGTATAAGCCGAGGGGGGCACTTTCAGCCTCAAAAAAGAGGCTGAAAATCTCGGCTTATACTCGAGTATATACAGTACTTGTCCAGGATTCCAGCACCATCCTCACATAGGCTAGTTCTTCACTAGCCTTCAAGCTCCCAATGCCAGTATCTTAAATCGCCTAGGAGATCCGAGCTGAGGTGGAAGTGGGTACCTGGCACCCCAAAAAATGACATGGCAAAAATGACTTAGAGCAGAACTTCTTATTTTGGGTGAAGTTCTGCTTTACGTTTACTATGTAAACTCTCTAAAAACACAATTTGAAAAAAAATATTTTTCCCTCAACCTAAAAGTGGAGTTCCACCCACTTTTGAGAGGTGGTCTTAAATGAAATGAAAGACCACAGCTCGTTTCTGGAGGTCATATCCTCTTCTTCGGCAAGCTCCCCCGATGTCTTTTGGGACATGTGTGTCCCCGAAGACAGCTGGACATTCACAAAGCGCTGAGTGACTAGTAAAAGAGCAGTGAAGCCACAAGGCTCCACTGCCTGTTTCCCTTAATTAGAACGGCGGCGCTTGCACCTGATCCGATGGACGGATCGGCCTCGGGGGGACAACATCGCGGGCTCCCTGGACAGGTAAGTGTCCTTATTAAAAAAGTTAGCGGCTACAGTGTTGTGTTTGTAAATTGCGGGTGGAACATCGCTTTAAATATATTTTTTAATTTCTTCATGGACACCTCAGGAATGTCTTATAGTGAGGGGGGAAAAAAGTATTTGATCCCTGCTGATTTTGTACGTTTGCCCACTGACAAAGAAATGATCAGTCTATCATTTTAATGGTAGGTTTATTTTAACAGTGAGAGACAGAATAACAAAAATTTCCAGAAAAACGCATTTAAAAGAAGTTATAAATTAATTTGCATTTTAACGAGTGAAAAAGGTATTTGATCCCCTATCAAATCAGCAAGATTTCTGGCTCCCAGGTGTCTTCTATACTGGTAACAAGCTGAGTTTAGGAGCGCTTTCTTAAAAGGAAGTGCTCCTAATCTCAGCTTGTTACCTGTATACAGAAGCAATCAGATTCCAATCTCTCCATCATGACCAAAGAGCTGTCCAAGGAAGTCAGGGTCAATATTGTAGACCTATACAAGGCTGGAATGGGCTACAGGACCATCGCCAAGCAGCTTGGTGAGAGGATGACAACAGTTGGTGTGAATATTGACAAATGGAAGAAACACAAAATAACTGTCAATCTCCCTCGGTCTGGGGCTCCATGCACAATGTCACTTTTTGGAGTTTCAATGATCATAAGAACGGTGAGGAATCAGCCCAGAACTACATGGGAGAATCTTGTCAATGAGCTCAAGGCAGCTGGGACCATAGTCACCATGAAAACAATTGGTAATGCACTACACCATGAAGGACTGAAATCCTGCAGTGCCCACAAGGTCAACCGGCTCAAGAAAGCACATTGTACAGTCTGAAGTTTGCTAATGAACCTCTGAATGATTCAGAGGAGAACTGGGTGAATGTTGTGGTCAAATGAGACCAAAAATTTGCTGTTTGGCATTAACTCAATTCATCATGTTTGAAGGAGGAGGAATGCTGTCTATGAACTCAAGAACATCATCCCGACCATCAAACATGGAAGTGCAAACGATATCCTTTGGGGGTGTTTTTCTGCTAAGGGAACAGGACAACTTCAAAGCATCAAAAGGGCGATGGACGGGGCCATGTACAGTTAAATCTTGGGGGAGAACCTCCTGTCCTTCCCAGGGCATTGAAAAAGGGTCATGGATGTGTATTCCAGCATGACAATCACCCAAAACACACGGTTAAGGCAACAAAGGAGTGGCTCCTCAATTAAAGAGTAACTGCAGTCTACTCACATAATTTGTAATAAAAACATATTTTCCATTCTGAAGCTTCCCTCTAACCACTTTGCATATTATATTATATATACTGTGATTCTACACTTGCCAAATATGCTGCCAAAATGTCCTGTCCCCCAACTAAGTCTGGTTGCATCCATTATAACTGTGGGCAGCTGTAGCTGCTGCCTGTTCACTTCCTGGATTTACACACACAGAGGCACACCTCCAGCTCTGCAGTTCTCACTGGCCCTCTTATGAATCCCCACCCCCCCCCTCCTAGCACATGTTCACGAAAGTGAGAGAGAGCGCTGCGCATGTCGTCAACAACCAGACAAACAGGAAGAGGGCCGTATAAGGTATTTAGTGACAAAAAAATAAAAAATAAAGGTTTTACTATCTAAAGTTAAAACAAGCACAGAAGTTTATTAGATGGAAAGTAGAAGAAAATGACTAAATGTCCACTAAGATCCTGGAGTGGCCTAGCTAGTCTCCAGACCTTAATCCCATAGAGGATATGTTGAGGGAGCTGAATGTTCAAGTTATCAAACATCAGCCTTGAAACCTTAAGGAGAAGTCCAGCCTGAGCTTTTTAGGCTGGGTTTCTCCTCAGGGTCACAGGAGTGCAATTAGTTTTGCATCCTGTAAACTGTTTCCAGACGTCACTGCCATCAGTCGAAGCAGCGCGTCATCCCGTCTTGTGAAGTCTGGATCCGCCAGCTGCCTTGATTGATGGTAGTCTCAGCGAGCCGTTGGCGTCAGTGGGAGGAATAGTGACCCTTCGTTGGCATCAGTGGGAGGAATAGTGACCCATCGTTGGCGTCAGTGGGAGGAATAGTGCTCCGTTGCCAGTGGCAATGGCAGGAACCATGTCCCACTGTTGCCCCAAGGGCCAAATAAAAGCAAGCAAAGGGCTGCATTTGGCTTCCGTGCCGCAGTTTGAAGACCACTGTTTTGGGGTCAATGTGGGATTCTTTTACATTCACTTTCGATGACAACCATAAAACATTTTGCCTTTAGTTATACTTTATTGTCACACAGGCACAAGGCCATGAGCTGAAAAGTCGTTCTCTCACAGCCGCACACCAGATAGTGAAAGGGAACCCCAACTGGTTTATGCAATAAATGTGCTTTATAAAGGTATCTTACGGTTGTGAATGGTACAAATTTGGATAGAGAGAAGGGTTTAAACTCCTGTCAGATTTTAACTTCTATCCAGGACTCACTTCCTATCCCAACAAGAACATTTTACCTTACGGGAAATCTTCAACAGCAGCACATAAAAAAATAAAAAAAAAAGCTTATTTCGCAGAGTAAGGGAAGGCCAGGGCCCCTGTCAGGTTTTTATAGCTGTCTACATCTTTGCTGGAGATTGTTCCCGTCTGGTAAAAACAGTTGTCATCAGGACAGAAAGTAATAGAAAAAAGTAACAAAGTCCCATATAGCAGAACAAAAAAAAAAACACTATCCAAAACTAGAAGAAAAACACATTTTTTGGCTCGGCATAGTCTTCCACCTCTTATCCAGGCAGTGTTGTAAACCAACCAGTTAGAAGAGAAATCAGACATTTAAAAATACCCTGCAGTACAGAGAGGATGCTCGTCCTAGGTGTGCCCCCAATGCCTCTGATCTTGCCGTCAGTAGACAGGAGAGAGCTCAGGCAAACTGCACAGAGATAATCAGAGATCACATATGTAAACACTGCATGTGTTTGAATATCACCGAAAGACCTGTCAGTCTCAAAAATTATATAAAATTAAATCAATTTGGGCATAGCGTTGTGTGACTGAGTAATTGTCAGTCAAAATATGGCACACAAAAAAAAAAAAAACATAAAAATGGTCTCAACGTGATTAAAGTATAACTGAAGGCAAATGTTTTTTTAAAAACAAAAAATTGAAGAGCGGTGAGGGATTAGGACCAGTTCACAGCAGACACAATTCTGTGCGCTTTTCTGCACTAAAAATGCATGCACAGTGTTTTACATGTATTCCAATGGCTCTAGTTCAAGTGGTTGTAAACCCTTACAGACCACTTTTAATCTAGGTTTACCTGTAGGTACAAGAAATATCTCCTAAACTACATGGTTTAGGAAATATTTGCAAAAGACAGGTGTCGCTGTCTACAACACTGAGCGTGCCACTGCTAACGGCGATAATGCAGTTAGTGGCAGGGAGTAACGTCATTGCGGTTCCGGCCAATCACAGCGCCAGAGCCACGATACCCCGAAAGAAGATGGATGCTCCGTGGAAGAGGGGACAATGGTGACATCGCTGGCTCCTGTGTCAGGTAAGTGATACATAATGGGCTACTATGCGATGCATAGTAGCCCATTATGCTTTACCTTTGCAGGGAAACAAAGAGGAAGTAAAACCCATCAGTTTATTTCCTCTTTCACATAATGCAGTCAGTTTCTGGTCAGTTTCCGGTGCAGAAAAAAAATGGAACTGCATCTGATGTGAACTGGCCCTTAAGGTTTTATGTACAGTGTGTGTCCCCATTGAAATTTTGAGTAGTCACTAGAACAGGAATAGAGGGGAAATCTTCCAATGGGAATACTAGTTCAGGCGGCCCTGATAACACCCTGGAATTTCCTCTCACTTCCTGTTGTGGCCATGGGACGAAAAATTAAGGGAAATCACCCAAAGAGACATAGATGGTAAAATAAATAAACAAGAAATCTGAAAAAGGGGTTATAACCCTCCCTTGCTCTATCCAAAATTTAAAAATAACGTTTTGACTTTAGGAGTACAATAGCATATGATTACAATTCTAAACAGTAAGTAAATATGAACATTAAAGCGGAGTTCCTCTGATCGGATTCCTCCCGCTCTCCAGTGTCACATTTGGCACCTTTCAGGTGGGGAGGCAGATACCTGTATAATATCCCACTTCCAGGCATAGATCGCAGCACTTTCTGCAGCAAACTACACCATGTCCGTCCACCCTCCTCCCCCAACTTCTGGGAGACACACAGGTCCCAGAAGATAGCAGGAACCATTCAGAATGCACGACTCATGCAATGTGCAGTAGGGAACTAGCAGTGAAGCCAAAGGTCTTCATTGCCTTGTTCCCTTACCAGGAATGGCATGGCAGGACGCGGGAGTCGATCCGCAGGCCGGCTTCGGTTGCTGACATTGCGGGCTCCCTGGACAGGCAAGTTTCCATATATTAAAAGTCAGACGCTACAGTATTTGTAGCTGCTGACTTTTATATATTTTTTTTTCCCCAGGCGGAACTCTGCTTTAACAATGACTAATTTATCCAACTCCTTGTGAGACCATGCCAAGCTGCCTGTGACATCTACAAAGGAAGTCCTCATGTGACCTAGCACGCTTCCGTGCCAGCAACGTTACTGGTAACAATATGCATATCTCAGGGATAAGCAATAGGAGCCCAATGCAGAAGTCAGAATATGCTGAAGATTGGCAAGTAGTCAACATGTACCTTTACACTTCAATGGGCCTGCAAACCAACCAGACTAGAAGTACTTTACATACATAGTGTCTATGTAAGAAAAAGATTCAGTTCACATTATAGCGTTTTTGCAAACATACAAATGCACATTTTTGCACAATGTCTTGCCACAAGTATAGATCAAACCAAACCATTCATGTCAATGAGCTGGCCTTCATAGGGCAAAGCAGCTTATGCACCTTTCTAAGTGTCAAACCGAAAAAAACGTCACACGCATTTTCCACGCATTTCATTAACGAGCTCAAATCTGCACAACATAGTGTACATGCAGCCTAACACACAATGATGAATACTTCCATTTAAAAAAAGGCTAAAGTTTTTATTTCAGTAAAGTCTAATGATCATTTAAAATCACAGTCACATGACTAGAATCCTTGTGTTGAAGCTTTGTGACCTAGGTCCAATAATAGAACATTGATCCCGATTGGTTGCTATGACTGCTGTAGCATACTTGCCATACAGTCATTCCCTAGCAATAGTGTTTCATTTTCAACAGACAGCACCTACTCCAAACAGGAAACAAATACAAACATACGCATAAAAAAATAAAAAATAAAAAAAAAAAATAAAAAAAAAAACACATTTTAAAAACATAATACAGGTATTAATTAGCCTGTCAAAGCAATACAATGAAAAAATTAAAATTAGTATAACACAGAAACTTTGATGGGAGCGGGTTTAATTTCTTCAGAATCATTGCTAACAGTATGCATTCCCTTTATCCCCAAAATAGGCAGATAATCTTGGTCACCCTGCGGGCAGCTCCCGCCCCCCGGGGTTCCCGAACACAATCCCCATTCCGAGTTATCTTTTGCGCAGCTCCCCTCCCTAGAGATCCAGTGTACAGCCCCCATCCACTGGTCACCCTGTGTGCAACCCCCGTTCCCAGGTTACGCCGTGCACAGCCCACAATCCCCAGAGATCCCATGCACAGTCCTCATCGCCAGGGAGATCCCACGCGCAGCCCCCTTCCCTCATCCCATGCTCAGCTCATATTCTCTGATCACCCCACGAGCAGCCCCCATCCCCTGATGCAATTTACAAACCACTGGTTATATTCTATGCAGCCTACATTCCCATAGATCACGCACAGACCCTCATCCCATGGTTGCCCCCCACCCATGGAGAGCGGGGACGCACAGACCCTCATCCCAAGGTTGCCCCCCCCACAGAGAGCGCATGAGCAGACCCCCCCCACCTACGGACATTGCGTCCAGATACCACCACCACACGGGCAGCGCGCGCAGTGGATCTCCCCCACCACCACACGGGCAGCGCGCGCAGTGGATCTCCCCCACCACCACACGGGCAGCGCGCGCAGTGGACTTCCCCCACCACCACACGGGCAGTCGACCCCCCACCACACGGGCATCGCGTGCAGACCCCACACCTACCCCACTGAGATCGCGCGCATACCCCCCCCCCACGAGATCGCACGCAGACCCCCCCCCCCCCCCTCACCGAGATCGCACGCAGACCCCCCCCCCCTCACCGAGATCGCACGCAGACCCCCCCCCCCCCCCCCTCACCGAGATCGCACGCAGACCCCCCCCCCCTCACCGAGATCGCACGCAGACCCCCCCCACCGAGATCGCACGCAGACCCCCCCACCCCTTGGAGGAGATCGCACGCAGACCCCCCCCCCCACCCCTTGGAGGAGATCGCACGCAGACCCCCCCCCACCCCTTGGAGGAGTTCGCACGCAGACCCCCCCCCACCCCATGGAGGAGATCGCACGCAGACCCCCCCACCCCATGGAGATCGCACGCAGACCCCCCCCCACCCCATGGAGATCGCACGCAGACCCCCCCCCCCCCCACCCCATGGAGATCGCACGCAGACCCCCCCCCCCCACCCCATGGAGATCGCACGCAGACCCCCCCCCCCCCCCACCATGGAGATCGCACGCAGACCCCCCCCCCACCCCATGGAGATCGCACGCAGACCCCCCCACCCACCCCATGGAGATCGCACGCAGACCCCCCCACCCACCCCATGGAGATCGCACGCCCACCCCATGGAGATCCTGTGTGCATGCTAACAATGTCCTGGCTATATTCTGGCTATATTCTGTGCAGCCCCCATCCCCAGGGATCCCATGCGCAGCCCTCATTCCCAATTATTCCGAGTGCAGCTCCCATCCGCAGTTATCCTGTGTGTACACATCGCTCGCTCTGCAGCACACCGGAGAATGCAATGAGATACTTACAGGCTGGTGATGCCCTCTGGCAGGGGCGCTGCGGGAAGCCGACCCAATCTTCTTCTGCTGCAGTCCAGCATTCGGCCCTCGCACACACACGGAGCCGGGCAGGACGTATCGGAGGATGCGACCTCCAGCAGCAGCACAGCTAGGAGGACCTCCAGAGCTAGCAATGTAGCGGCTGCCATGTTCTCCCTGTGGCTCCTCTCCCGGAGCCCGTACACAATCCCGATCAATCCAGCTAACGCTCCCCGGTAAGGCCCGCTCTACCCGATCCCAGTCTAGTCGTAGGACCGCCTATTGCTTACACTCCGTTCTGCCGTACCATACGCGTTGACGTCACGGCCAAGCGCCGACCAGTAACCGGAAGTATTGTGAGTTGTAAACAGAATGTCAGAGGAGTTGGCGGGTCGCCTCACAGAGTTGCTTAGGATCACGTAAAGGGAACCAGTCACTTCGGGGAAACTGAAGATTTTCTCTGCAACTATTATAATTGTAAAGGCTCTTTTAGAAAGGGTTTATGTTTCCCATTTCGCTTTACTCGCTGTTAATAATCAGCTAAAGTAAGAGCTTTCATTTGCCCCCAAGTTTTGGAGTTATGCACATTTTTTTTTTTGTGAAACACTTTGGGAAAAACAAGACAAAAATCAAAGTGTTTTTTCCTGATGGAGCAGTGGGCTTTAGGGGCTCATGTCAACAGTCTCCTGTGTTTGGAATTCACCTCACAGTCCATATTCCCATCGCACACATTCCTGGAATAAGCTCTCTTCACCTCACACACCAGTCCATTAACCACTTAAGGGTTAAGGTAACCACTGAGCCTCTCTGTTGAGATCTGTTGTTTACAAGTTAAAATCGTTTTTCTGTTTTGCTAGAAAACTGAAAATGTTATACTTACCTGACGGTAATTCTCCTTTCCTGATGCAAAGCATAACATACACAAATGGGATAGGCTCCGCCTCCCACCCAATCAGGACTGGTTACACTATATATATATAAATAAGTCGCGCCCCCCCCCCCCCCCCCCCAAGCGGTATTCTCGTAACTATACTCAAATGCGAAACGCACAAGAGAGGGATCTGTATGCTGTCATGCTTTGCATCAGGAAAGGAAAATTACTGTCAGGTAAGTGTAAAATTTTCAGTTTTCCTGACACAAAGCATGACAGCATACACGAATGGGATGTAGCACGCCCACAAAACCTATAAGGGAGGGCCATGCTGAAGCGTTTGAATCAACATATCGTCAGACTAGAACTGAAGTAAATTCCCTTGCTTCCAATGTTGCCTGATTAACTTTGCAATAGGCAAAAAATGGTTTATAGTATATGAACCTGGTTGGTATCCTATAAAATTCTGGACCTCTGAATTTTGCCCATGAGCACATCCATCTGATAAAGTGAGCTCTGCACTAGATTGATGAGTTTATCTTCCTTCTATAAGCCCTTTAGGCTACTCTGACCCGAGATAATGCTATTGTCTTAGCGGACAGTGTAAGTCTTCTTCTGATACTGCCAGGCCTGAAGAGGCCACTGTCTAACCTAGAGAAGGACTACTTCCATGTATTTCTTCCACATAGAGTCCCTTACTCCAGCTTGTGGTGACGCTTGACATCTTAGTTTTGACATGCCAGAAGGGTGATGTCTTGACCCAGAAGCAAAGATGCAGACCTTCGTCTGGTGCTGGTGAAGAAGAAATCAGAGCCATTTTGTTTGATCATGGTAGCAATAAGGTAGTTTACTGCTTGATGCTTGGATCTCTGAAAGAGTTCTCAAAGATGTGATATTCTTAAGAAATACTACTTTGGTGTCACTGAACCTATTGAGGTAGTCTCGTTCAGAAGAATGACCCTAGTTGCACTCGGGGAGCAGAGGATTCATCCTGAAATTCTGCAAGATTTTCCATGTTCTAGTATAGCTCTGGAGTTTGCCGCCGGTTCCCCCGGCTTCCACCAGGTTTCAAATGAAGGTGAGCTCCTGCAATGAGCCTTTCTAACTTGGTCTCCCAGTTGCTAGATGTAATGTGGCTGAATTTGGATACACTTGGCTCTGTTGTGCAAGGTCTGAGATCTCAGAAAGACTAAAATAGGAGGAACTTGGGCCAAAGACTGTACTTTGAGGACACCATGGCCTGTAAGGCCACCAGATCATTGTCCTTATCCCAGCTGTATGACTACGGATCCTGGTTGAACTAGATGGACTTGTGTCCTTTTTCAACCTGCCCAACCATGCACTATGATCCGGACAAGGAGCTTAGAGATCACAAGTCTGGTGGCTATTGTCAGGGCTGGCTTAGCCCTTCCTTCTCTGGGCTGGCCGCCCAGCTGTCGGCTAATTGCCAGCTCTCTTCTCTCTCCAAAGTTACCAGCTGTTCCTGATGATGCTCGTCTGACCTGCCTATTTAAAGCCTTCCAGCTCACTTCACCTCCGCCTTGGTCACATCACTAGAAACCATCTGTGGTTTGTTTAAAGACTGGCTTTCTGACATCCCTTCTGGCTCCTTATCCTGCTTGCCGTTGCTCTACTTGGATCCCTGACTTCTGGCCTGGCTGACTACCCGATCTGGTTACTGGACTCTGGCTATGCTTGACTACGCTTTTTCTATTTACCTTTTTATTTTTATTAATAAACAAGTGTGATTTAATTGTACTTCTGTCTCAGTCTGATTCATGGTTTCTGACAGCTATACAGGGTAACCTGCTGACCCAGCTGGATGTTAGTAGCTCCACTGCTTCCACTTCTGGGAAGCTCCTCTTGCAGGAATGACTTCCATTCCTGACCATTGAGTTTACTGCCAGGTTGAGATACATTGAACTGCTTGTTGGTATAGGGCAGCCATTCTCAACCAGGGTTCCGTTGACCCCTTGAATTCCTCCAGTGGTTGCTAGGGTCTCCTTGAGCTGTGTCTGATAAACTACCTTTTTGATGGTGACTACAGAGTTCAAGGTTCAGCATCACTTCGCAAAACCAGCAGCATGACACAAAATATATTTTTAGCTGTCTCTAAGGTGGCATTCTGAGCACCATTTTAAGGGGAACATTCTTCCTATTGACCACCCTTAACATCCAAGGCTTCATATTTTACCGTATCTGACTGGAAGTTCTGAGACACTATAACACAGAGCGATGAGATGAGACAGATTTTATCGTTGGCAACATGAATAGGATATGCCTCTAGCCATGACAATAGGAGATTACCTATAGCCATCTGTTTGGAGCATACAGTGGTGTGAAAAAGTGTTTGCCCCCTTCCTCATTTCCTGTTCCTTTGCATGTTTGTCACACTTAAGTGTTTCGGAACATCAAACCAATTTAAACAATAGTCAAGGACAACACAAGTAAACACAAAATGCAATTTGTAAATGAAGGTGTTTATTATTAAAAGGTGAAAAAAAATCCAAACCATCATGGCCCTGTGTGAAAAAGCGATTGCCCCCTAAACCTAATAACTGGTTGGGCCACCCTTAGCAGCAACAACTGCAACCAAGCGTTTGCGATAACGTGCAATGAGGCTTTTACAGAGTCCTTGAGGAATTTTGGCCCACTCATCTTTGCAGAATTGTCCTAATTCAGTTACATTAGAGGGTTTTCGAGCATGAACGGCCTTTTTAAGGTCATACCACAACATCTCAATAGGATTCAGGTCAGGACTTTGGCTAGGCCACTCCAAAGTCTTCATTTTGTTTTTCTTCAGCCATTCAGTGGTGGACTTGCTGGTGTGTTTAGGATCATTGTCCTCCTGCAGAACCCAAGTTCGTTTCAGGTTGAGTACACGAACAGATGGTCGGACATTCTCCTTCAGGATCTCTTGGTAGACAGCAGAATTCATAGTTCCTTTTATCACGGCAAGTCTTCCAGGTCCTGAAGCAGCAAAACAGCCCCAGACCATCACACTACCACCACCATATTTTACTGTTGGTATAATGTTCTTTTTATGAAATGCAGTGTTCCTTCTACGCCAGATATACTTGGACACACACCTTCCAAATAGTTCCACTTTTGTCTCATCGGTCCACAGAATGTTGTCCCAAAAGTCTTGGGGATCATCAAGATGTGTTGTGGAGAAATTGAGACAAGCTTTGATGTTCTTTTTGCTCAGCAGTGGTTTTCTACTTGGAACTCTGCCATGCAGGCCATTTTTGCCCAGTCTTTTCCTGATGGTGGAGGCATGAACGCTGACCTTAACTGAGGCAAGTGAGGCCTGCAGTTCCTTGGACGTTGTTGTGGGGTCTTTTGTGACCTCTTGGATGAGTCGTCGCTGCGCTCTTGGGGTAATTTTGGGTGGCCGGCCACTCCTGGGAAGGTTCACCACTGTTCCATGTCTTCGCCATTTGTGGATAATGGCTCTCACTGTGGTTCGCTGGATTCCCAAAGCTTTGGAAATGGCTTTATAACCCTTTCCAGACTGATAGATCTCAATTACTTTCTTTCTCAATTGTTCCTGAATTTCTTTGGGTCTCGGCATGATGTGTAGCTTTTAAGGATCTTCTGGTGGACCTTACTGTGTCAAGCAGCTCCTATTTAAGTGATGCCTTGATTGTGAACAGGTGTGGCAATAATCAGGCCTGGGTGTGGCTAGAGAAATTGAACTCAGGTGTGGACAACCACAGTTATAGTATGTTTTAACAAGGGGGGCAATCACTTTTTCACACAGGGCCATGATGGTTTGGATTTTTTTTCACCTTTAATAATAAACACCTTCATTTACAAATTGCATTTTGTGTTTACTTGTGTTGTCCTTGACTATTGTTTAAATTGGTTTGATGTTCCGAAACACTTAAGTGTGACAAACATGCAAAGGAACAGGAAATGAGGAAGGGGGCAAACACTTTTTCACACCACTGTACCTGAGGCCTCCCAGGCTGTGTTGCCCAAACGACTTCCCCACTTGGAAATCACTGTACCCCTACTGTTAGACACTTCATCCTCCACTGGCCTATGTCATTGACTTGAGCTAGGAGGTCACCACGGTGAATAGACTTTAATGATTGTTACGTCTGTAAGTTTATGAAAGTTGATAAGCTTAACTATCCTTAGCCACCATCGATGGGACTAGTCTCATATGTGGAGTAATCTTCCCTGGACTAGGAAGCAAAATCTTTGATTACCTTAGAAGGCCAGTTTATGATGTTCTTAATCTTCTTGACCATTTGAGACCATGGGATACAAACAGATGGGATAGAGCTCGGACTTGACCACACAAAAGGTGACAGTATTAGGACTTTTGTGGAGGCACTTCTACGGTATTCTCCTGAACGTCTAAAAAGTCATTATAATAATGTGATTAATTGGCCTTCCCTCTGAATCAGGGTTTTCCAGGACCTGGAGGATGTTGAGCCACCCTCATCTGTTGCCCACATGAAGAACCTGAAGCCCTTGCTTCTAAGAGACAGACACTACTGGAAGCAATGTTCTGGAAAATGTGGAAAGGTCAATGGTTGCTGAACGAGTCCGAAGTGAAATTCTCAGAAGACTGGGCATAGCAAAGTGCTCATGTACACATCAGCTAGATCTAGAGAACTGTATCGGTTTTATTCGATAGTTTTCGGTGATTGTTCTCAATGACGTTTTGGATCTTGATCCTTTGTTACACATCCTGCTTGACTCTGCTTTCTGACTAACAACAATGGACTAATTTTTTCAGTTGGACAAGTGATTGGCTTAAAGTGGTTGTAAACCCTTACAAACCACTTTGACCTACAGGTAAGCCTAGATTAAGGCGATATGCCGCGAGTGGCGGCTCCCATGCGCATGCGTGGAAGTGACGTCATCGCGGCTTCATCGAATGACAGCAGCGGAGCAGCGAGACCCACCGAGAAGATGGATGCTCCGGACTACAGGGGACAGAGCTGACTTCGCTGGCTTCTGTGTCAGGTAAGTGACACATAATGGACTACTATGCGATGCATAGTAGTCCATTCTGCTTTACCTTTGCTGGGAATCAAAGAGGAAGTAAACCCAACAGGGTTTACTTCCTCTTTAACCACTTTCAGACCGGACCATTTTGCTGGTAAATGACCAGAGGTCTTTTTACACTTTGAAAAATATAAAAAGGGAAAACACTGCGCTATAATTTGTGAAAAAATGGCCACAACGGCCACAACAGCAGCCAACACCAAAAACAGACAAAGTTCAACAGGTAAAATAAAAAATATAGTGTAGCGCTTCAATAATAAGTGTAATCAACACAAATTCTATAAAGATAATAGTAGCAAAACAGAGATCACACAGAACCAGATGCCTAGAAATCAAAGTCCAACATAAAACAGTCATTCAACTGTGTTGATGGCGTAGAAGTGACCAAACCGTCACCTAGAAGGACAATGATGTACTGGACGAATGAGTTCATGCGGGTAAACTTGATTGTAAGCATCAAACTGAAAAGTGAATAAATACTTCTTACCGGAACGGTTGGACTCACACAGTCATATGACGGTTGAGTCTAGAAGGCTTGGGGTCACACTCTGGGACCAAAGACTGTAAGGAGAGAGGTCAGTTGGGCTGGTGCAGAAACTCCTGACGGTTGTAGGCTCGAAGGTGGATCCTTTCAGATGAAACCTCAAAGGTCAAGCCCAGACGCAGCTCGCTGTACCAACAATCCTGCCACCCCCGAATGGAGAGGGAGGTACTCGTAAAATTTTACACCAAAGCAACGGAGAGGGGAAAAAAGAAAAAAAGGCTCCACATGGTGCGGGTCAAACAATATAAAAAAGTTGATTTATTAAAGTCAAAAAGATAATAAATTGACTTAGTGATCACATAAAAAGCAAAATGAACTAAAAGCAATGTGGGGTACCAACAGCTCGCCCGACGCGTTTCGACATATGTGTCTTCAACTGGGGCATGTTGGAACCCACCACATTGCTAACAAATATATAGAGAATGAGGAAGAGGTCACGCCTAACAAGAGGCGGGGCATCCAATCTCAAACAGTCTCTTAAAGCTACAGTGTACAATTTGATCAAACCAAAGTCTACCAATTCAAACACTATAAACAGATACAAATAACATCCAAAAATGTCATTCATGCAGACTATTAGATAAGTATTAATGGCAATAAAATCTAAAATAAAAAATACATAAAAAGTAAGTCACCATACTCACTCGTGAGTAGCACTAAATAAACTGCATTGATCACAGCCTAATCATATGTATAAATACAGCATGATTCAATTCAATTGTAAAACATATGCAGAGAACACATCAAGTACCAATACATAAAAATCAGACCTGCGTTGTTAGTTATACATTAAATATATTAGACCTTTGCAAAAAGCTGCCAGTTTGCATTTAGATTGTTCACAGCCTAATCAGATTTGTGAATTGCAATCCCAATGTACACACAAAGCACCTATAGAAAAAACATCCAATTCTAACACATACTGTCAGACCTGCACTATCGATTGTACAGCGACTACACTATACTGTCCCAAGGGCGGACTGGTTTGTCTATATTAAAACAAAAATAGAGCTGTAACGTTCTCAGTGATAGTGTTTAATAAGGATCTATCATAATGTGATTTGGATGTCTCTTACTTGTTGTGCCAACAATTCATAACCTGGAAATGTGCATGAGTGCTCATGATGTTACTGCATACATGATGATCAGTTTCATACAGTTCAGATCGAGTGAACTGAAGTGTCATGACATGTAGTGACACAGAGATGGCTAAACCAGTCACTCAATGTGTGTGTCATGTGACTGAATATGGGAGTGGTTAGAAAAGACTCAAGTCTAAGAGTAAAGCCGTATATATCCAAATGTCATCAGGCAAAACCATAAGGAGGAGGTGTCCTACAAAACATAGCGCCAGCCCACTCATCGTTATGCGTTCCACTCTGCGGGCCACAACGAACATCGTAAGCGCTCATAGGTACACAGGGACGAGACAGGGCATGCATACAAGAGCATCAACGACTGGATGCTCATGTGAAAAAACAAAAAACAGGAAGAGGGCGTGTAAGCGTCACGCTGTGTATGTGTTCACAGCAGTGTAAGAAAGGGGGAGGCATTTAGATCTGGCGCCAATTTTGCACATGGAAAACGTCACACGCCGATGGGCGTGGACGATAGCAAAAGGGCCAATCCAAAAGTCTATCGTTCTGCGCATGCACAGTGACTAATGACGTAATTACGTCATGTCATGCGCAGTGATAAACCGAAGGTGGATATCACAAGGCAATTGCGGGGAATATAAAAGACGTGTCAATGTCACGTCACGTCCAATATTAGAACCCGGCGTAACCATGGCAACCACAGACGCGTCATCGCATCTGAGGATGCCGTAAGTACAAAAAATGCAAATAAAGAAACGAAAGGAAAAACGGAATGTCGCTACATCATCTGAATGTGCATCTTACCCTGGACATTTTTACCAAAACTAGCCAAAGGTTGTGTGAAATGAAAGAGATATGGAGTAATCATGTGGGTCAGATGTAATGCTTGCAAATTGCACACATATTAACCTAAAAAATATATATATATTCTGAGGTATCTGAGACTAAAAAAGGCAATGAGATATGATAGATAAGACATATTTTCAACTCATGCCCGAAGTAAGGCTAAACTTAAAAATGAGAATGTAAGGGGCAATCCGTCCCAGATTCCACATGATCTAAAGAAGTGCATAATAAATGCACATATCCGGAATGTGAGAGGGATGTGAAAGGAAACCCGTCGCACCTAATCTGGAAAAAACATAATAAATGTATATATCCAGAATGTGAGAGGAAATCTGTCCCAGACTACGCATCATCTGGAAAAATGCATAATAGATGCATGTATCCAGATTCTAATGGTAATCTGGGAGAGGAATATGTGAAGGAAAAAATATGAGGAGAACGCATGATCCATGCGGTGCATAGGGCGATGTGTCACAAAGAACACAAATTAAGTGATGAAATGAAAAGTGAAAAGTGAAGTGTCCGGTAGATGGACAGTAGGTACGTTGGTGTGTAAAACCAAGAAAGAAAGGTGAACAGAATAGATAAAAATAAAATACTAGTGATCCGTAATGAGATAAATTAGGCCTGATTAATAAAGCTATTGATGTCCCAATCTGTGTTCATGCCAAAAGGGGTGTAGCACCTCAACTCATAAATCCAAAATGTCTCGAGGCGCGAGACCCCCCTCAAGCATGAATCTCCTCTCCAGTTTGGGACGAATTTATCAATAATTTGAAAACAAGTGCCCGTAGGGTCTCTATTATGTTTTTCAAGGTAGTGTCTCGGAACGGGGTGTTTATCACACCCTTTTTTGATTTTACTAAGATGTTCGTTGACTCGAATGGAGAAGTTACGAATAGTACGGCCAACATATTGTTGGTTGCAAGGACAGGTAATCAAGTAAACAATATACCTCGTGACACAAGTGGTAAAGTGTTTCATAGGGTATCTGCGTGCAGTAGATGAAGAAGTAAAGGAGTCACTTTTCCCCTTACCCAACTTATTATGTAGACAAACGTTGCATTTTCTGCAGGGAAAATAACCCTTACTCTGGGGGAAGAATTGTATCGATTTAGGGATGTCTATTACATTAGGAGCGATATCATTTTGTATGGATCGAGCTCCTCTGTAAATAGTTCCAGCTTTATCTGGAATCGTCCCGCCCAAAACTTTGTCGCTTTGTAGTACCTTCCAATGCCTATTAATAATTCTCTTTATGTCATTGTGTTGGGTGGAGAAAGTTGTAAAGAACGACCATTTATATTTGTCACTGGTTACTGTTTTAACTTTTTTTTGTATAAGAGAGGCCCTGTCGATATGCAAAGCTGCTTGGATCTCAACATCAAGAGTATGTGGGTCATATCCTTTGTCCTGAAACCTCCTACGTATGGTGTAAGATTGAGAAATGTAGTCACTAACATTCGTGCAGTTGCGCCTGAGCCTGAGAAACTGACTGCGTGGGATGGAATTAAGCCATTGGCGATGATGGCAGCTGTCAACGGGAATGTACCCATTCCGATCCGTTGGTTTGAAGAAAGTCTTCAGGACCAGGCGTCTCTGCACTACTGTAACCTCCAAATCAAGAAAATGAATGTTAGTTGCACTAGCCTCAAAAGTCAGCTGAATGCCGCGGTCATTGGCATTAAGGGTTGCCATGAAGGAGTCAAGAGAGGGCCGACTGCCCCTCCATAGGAGGAGGATGTCGTCTATATACCTGGCCCATAGCACCAATTCTGGCCTGTTAAGGGCATAGACGACATCCTCCTCCCATTGGGCCATAAACAAGTTGGCCAAGCTGGGTGCATATTTGGCCCCCATGGCAACCCCTCTGTTTTGGGTGTAAAAAGTGCCCTGAAACCAGAAATAATTATGGGACATAGCGAACTCTAATAGCTGCATAAGAAAATTCCTGTGTATCACCGGAAGTGTAGAGTCCCTAGAAAGAAATAGTTCAGCAGCTCTCAGGCCTAAATCCTGTGGGATACAAGTGTATAATGCAGAAACGTCTGCTGTAACAAGAATAAGATCATCATGGTACTCAATATTCTCAAGTAATCGAATTGTATCCCCTGTGTCCTGTAAGTAGGAAGGTATATTCCTTACTAAGGGCTGCAAATAGGAATCTATATATTTCCCTATTCGGGAAGTGATAGAATTTATACCACTCACAATAGGACGACCCGGTGGGTTTACAGAATCCTTATGTATCTTGGGGAGTTGGTATATTGTCGGAATGCGTGGAGCCAATGGGATCATGAATTCTCTTTCTTTCTTATTTAGAATATTCAGAGAAAAACCTTCGTCTACGATCTGTATGAGGGTTTTTTTGTATTTGAGTGTGGGGTCCCCTGGTAGGGGGCTATAAGTGGTAACATCACTCAATAATCTATTCATTTCCCCTATGTATTGAGATTTGTCTAGAACCACTATACCCCCCCCTTTGTCTGCAGGGCGAATGATAAGATTTTTCCTTTCACATAGAGATTTGAGACCCTGTGCTATAGATGGGTCTTGATGTGTCCTTTTTATAGGTAACTTGTCTAAATCGTTTAAAACGAGATTTTTAAAAACATTAATGGATGGAGGTAAGATGCCTGGATTGAACAAAGATGGATTGCTCAAACCGGAATGTCTAACTGATGTAGAGTGAGAAACTGTATTGGTTACACTAGGAAGTGACAAAAAATGTCTCTGAATATGTAACTTACGGATAAACTTATGCACATCAATGAATGTGTTAAATTTATTAAGTTTTCTAGGTGGGACAAATTTGAGACCCTTATCTAGAATAGATTTTTCACTTGCTGATAATGTTGCTGTGCTTAAATTAAAAATGCCCGCACCTACTGTGTCCTTTTTCTTTTTGTGCTGGATGCGCCTCCCCCCTCTGGTGCCTCGTTTGGTTTTTGGATTCCTCCACGTATGGGGGTATCCCTGTGAAAATCCTGATGATAAGGGGGCCCTGATGAATGGTTACGGTTATATGGGGGTCTAAACGGAGGTTCATCATTATAAGTCATATACGGGGGAGGGTCGTGTTGAGAAAAATGGTCATCATCCCTGAGGGGTAGATACCGATTATAAGTACGAATTGGAGTACTGTGGGGATAATCCTCCCTACTGTGACTATAATTGTCGTCCCTCCGAGTTCTACTATGTTCACGGGGAGTATGTTGATAGCCACCATTGTTATTTCCATGGTGTCTATCTATACCGTAACCCGGATTATTTCTCCCTTTGCCCTTATGCCGAGGTTTAGAGCCTTTCCCTTGGGGGTTAGGGTATTGGACTTGGGCAGGAGATCTGTATACATGGTTATTTGTTCTAGGCGGTCCACTAGGCCTAGGGGGAGGTGGAAGAGGTTCATATATTAACCTTCTTTCCGTCTCCATGGCTTCAGATTGTATAATGTCAGATGGTGGATCGTTGTCTGGTTCTGAACCAATTTTTTTCTGCCAATTAAAGACAGCATTGGATTTATAATCATTAACATCACGATTATATTTTTTTTGTTTTTTAACACGTTGATCTTTTTCCTCTTTCTCCAGATGATTTCTTAGATTGGAGGATAACGTGTTATACTCTGGTGTACCCAATGCTGGTGTGAGTTTTTCTTTGATATCTTTAATTTCTTTGTCAATGAGAGGTAATCTGGCCTGCTTCTTGTCTATCAAGAAGTTTAATAGTTTAATACCCATCTCATTG
This sequence comes from Lithobates pipiens, assembly GCF_037356315.1. Lineage (NCBI taxonomy): Eukaryota > Metazoa > Chordata > Amphibia > Anura > Ranidae > Lithobates > Lithobates pipiens. Next base: position 300,534,752 of record NW_027507748.1, on the reverse strand, counting down.
AAAAAGATGAACCAAGCATCAAACTCCACCTCTCCTTGTTGGGGATGTATGTCCCAACGTAAGCCCCGAGGGACCATTTTCTCTTTAATATATTGTCTCAAGAAGGCAATGTCCCATTGAAGGTGGACTTCAGAGACCATTACATTCTTGAGTCTGATAAAGAGACCACTAACTTCAGTGTTAGTGGAATTAGGTGTAAACACACCATCGGTATTGAAGGATCTAGAGGTCCTATATTCAAAGATATCCATTTGTGAAAGAAAAACAATATAACTCAGAGCTTGTATAAAAAACAAAAAATGGATAAACCAAAAGAAAGCTGCAGTGGATAATGAGTCACAAAGAAAAATATAAAAAGGGAAAACACTGCGCTATAATTTGTGAAAAAATGGCCACAACGGCCACAACAGCAGCCAACACCAAAAACAGACAAAGTTCAACAGGTAAAATAAAAAATATAGTGTAGCGCTTCAATAATAAGTGTAATCAACACAAATTCTATAAAGATAATAGTAGCAAAACAGAGATCACACAGAACCAGATGCCTAGAAATCAAAGTCCAACATAAAACAGTCATTCAACTGTGTTGATGGCGTAGAAGTGACCAAACCGTCACCTAGAAGGACAATGATGTACTGGACGAATGAGTTCATGCGGGTAAACTTGATTGTAAGCATCAAACTGAAAAGTGAATAAATACTTCTTACCGGAACGGTTGGACTCACACAGTCATATGACGGTTGAGTCTAGAAGGCTTGGGGTCACACTCTGGGACCAAAGACTGTAAGGAGAGAGGTCAGTTGGGCTGGTGCAGAAACTCCTGACGGTTGTAGGCTCGAAGGTGGATCCTTTCAGATGAAACCTCAAAGGTCAAGCCCAGACGCAGCTCGCTGTACCAACAATCCTGCCACCCCCGAATGGAGAGGGAGGTACTCGTAAAATTTTACACCAAAGCAACGGAGAGGGGAAAAAAGAAAAAAAGGCTCCACATGGTGCGGGTCAAACAATATAAAAAAGTTGATTTATTAAAGTCAAAAAGATAATAAATTGACTTAGTGATCACATAAAAAGCAAAATGAACTAAAAGCAATGTGGGGTACCAACAGCTCGCCCGACGCGTTTCGACATATGTGTCTTCAACTGGGGCATGTTGGAACCCACCACATTGCTAACAAATATATAGAGAATGAGGAAGAGGTCACGCCTAACAAGAGGCGGGGCATCCAATCTCAAACAGTCTCTTAAAGCTACAGTGTACAATTTGATCAAACCAAAGTCTACCAATTCAAACACTATAAACAGATACAAATAACATCCAAAAATGTCATTCATGCAGACTATTAGATAAGTATTAATGGCAATAAAATCTAAAATAAAAAATACATAAAAAGTAAGTCACCATACTCACTCGTGAGTAGCACTAAATAAACTGCATTGATCACAGCCTAATCATATGTATAAATACAGCATGATTCAATTCAATTGTAAAACATATGCAGAGAACACATCAAGTACCAATACATAAAAATCAGACCTGCGTTGTTAGTTATACATTAAATATATTAGACCTTTGCAAAAAGCTGCCAGTTTGCATTTAGATTGTTCACAGCCTAATCAGATTTGTGAATTGCAATCCCAATGTACACACAAAGCACCTATAGAAAAAACATCCAATTCTAACACATACTGTCAGACCTGCACTATCGATTGTACAGCGACTACACTATACTGTCCCAAGGGCGGACTGGTTTGTCTATATTAAAACAAAAATAGAGCTGTAACGTTCTCAGTGATAGTGTTTAATAACCGGACACTTCACTTTTCACTTTTCATTTCATCACTTAATTTGTGTTCTTTGTGACACATCGCCCTATGCACCGCATGGATCATGCGTTCTCCTCATATTTTTTCCTTCACATATTCCTCTCCCAGATTACCATTAGAATCTGGATACATGCATCTATTATGCATTTTTCCAGATGATGCGTAGTCTGGGACAGATTTCCTCTCACATTCTGGATATATACATTTATTATGTTTTTTCCAGATTAGGTGCGACGGGTTTCCTTTCACATCCCTCTCACATTCCGGATATGTGCATTTATTATGCACTTCTTTAGATCATGTGGAATCTGGGACGGATTGCCCCTTACATTCTCATTTTTAAGTTTAGCCTTACTTCGGGCATGAGTTGAAAATATGTCTTATCTATCATATCTCATTGCCTTTTTTAGTCTCAGATACCTCAGAATATATATATATTTTTTAGGTTAATATGTGTGCAATTTGCAAGCATTACATCTGACCCACATGATTACTCCATATCTCTTTCATTTCACACAACCTTTGGCTAGTTTTGGTAAAAAGGTCCAGGGTAAGATGCACATTCAGATGATGTAGCGACATTCCGTTTTTCCTTTCGTTTCTTTATTTGCATTTTTTGTACTTACGGCATCCTCAGATGCGATGACGCGTCTGTGGTTGCCATGGTTACGCCGGGTTCTAATATTGGACGTGACGTGACATTGACACGTCTTTTATATTCCCCGCAATTGCCTTGTGATATCCACCTTCGGTTTATCACTGCGCATGACATGACGTAATTACGTCATTAGTCACTGTGCATGCGCAGAACGATAGACTTTTGGATTGGCCCTTTTGCTATCGTCCACGCCCATCGGCGTGTGACGTTTTCCATGTGCAAAATTGGCGCCAGATCTAAATGCCTCCCCCTTTCTTACACTGCTGTGAACACATACACAGCGTGACGCTTACACGCCCTCTTCCTGTTTTTTGTTTTTTCACATGAGCATCCAGTCGTTGATGCTCTTGTATGCATGCCCTGTCTCGTCCCTGTGTACCTATGAGCGCTTACGATGTTCGTTGTGGCCCGCAGAGTGGAACGCATAACGATGAGTGGGCTGGCGCTATGTTTTGTAGGACACCTCCTCCTTATGGTTTTGCCTGATGACATTTGGATATATACGGCTTTACTCTTAGACTTGAGTCTTTTCTAACCACTCCCATATTCAGTCACATGACACACACATTGAGTGACTGGTTTAGCCATCTCTGTGTCACTACATGTCATGACACTTCAGTTCACTCGATCTGAACTGTATGAAACTGATCATCATGTATGCAGTAACATCATGAGCACTCATGCACATTTCCAGGTTATGAATTGTTGGCACAACAAGTAAGAGACATCCAAATCACATTATGATAGATCCTTATTAAACACTATCACTGAGAACGTTACAGCTCTATTTTTGTTTTAATATAGACAAACCAGTCCGCCCTTGGGACAGTATAGTGTAGTCGCTGTACAATCGATAGTGCAGGTCTGACAGTATGTGTTAGAATTGGATGTTTTTTCTATAGGTGCTTTGTGTGTACATTGGGATTGCAATTCACAAATCTGATTAGGCTGTGAACAATCTAAATGCAAACTGGCAGCTTTTTGCAAAGGTCTAATATATTTAATGTATAACTAACAACGCAGGTCTGATTTTTATGTATTGGTACTTGATGTGTTCTCTGCATATGTTTTACAATTGAATTGAATCATGCTGTATTTATACATATGATTAGGCTGTGATCAATGCAGTTTATTTAGTGCTACTCACGAGTGAGTATGGTGACCTACTTTTTATGTATTTTTTATTTTAGATTTTATTGCCATTAATACTTATCTAATAGTCTGCATGAATGACATTTTTGGATGTTATTTGTATCTGTTTATAGTGTTTGAATTGGTAGACTTTGGTTTGATCAAATTGTACACTGTAGCTTTAAGAGACTGTTTGAGATTGGATGCCCCGCCTCTTGTTAGGCGTGACCTCTTCCTCATTCTCTATATATTTGTTAGCAATGTGGTGGGTTCCAACATGCCCCAGTTGAAGACACATATGTCGAAACGCGTCGGGCGAGCTGTTGGTACCCCACATTGCTTTTAGTTCATTTTGCTTTTTATGTGATCACTAAGTCAATTTATTATCTTTTTGACTTTAATAAATCAACTTTTTTATATTGTTTGACCCGCACCATGTGGAGCCTTTTTTTCTTTTTTCCCCTCTCCGTTGCTTTGGTGTAAAATTTTACGAGTACCTCCCTCTCCATTCGGGGGTGGCAGGATTGTTGGTACAGCGAGCTGCGTCTGGGCTTGACCTTTGAGGTTTCATCTGAAAGGATCCACCTTCGAGCCTACAACCGTCAGGAGTTTCTGCACCAGCCCAACTGACCTCTCTCCTTACAGTCTTTGGTCCCAGAGTGTGACCCCAAGCCTTCTAGACTCAACCGTCATATGACTGTGTGAGTCCAACCGTTCCGGTAAGAAGTATTTATTCACTTTTCAGTTTGATGCTTACAATCAAGTTTACCCGCATGAACTCATTCGTCCAGTACATCATTGTCCTTCTAGGTGACGGTTTGGTCACTTCTACGCCATCAACACAGTTGAATGACTGTTTTATGTTGGACTTTGATTTCTAGGCATCTGGTTCTGTGTGATCTCTGTTTTGCTACTATTATCTTTATAGAATTTGTGTTGATTACACTTATTATTGAAGCGCTACACTATATTTTTTATTTTACCTGTTGAACTTTGTCTGTTTTTGGTGTTGGCTGCTGTTGTGGCCGTTGTGGCCATTTTTTCACAAATTATAGCGCAGTGTTTTCCCTTTTTATATTTTTCTTTGTGACTCATTATCCACTGCAGCTTTCTTTTGGTTTATCCATTTTTTGTTTTTTATACAAGCTCTGAGTTATATTGTTTTTCTTTCACAAATGGATATCTTTGAATATAGGACCTCTAGATCCTTCAATACCGATGGTGTGTTTACACCTAATTCCACTAACACTGAAGTTAGTGGTCTCTTTATCAGACTCAAGAATGTAATGGTCTCTGAAGTCCACCTTCAATGGGACATTGCCTTCTTGAGACAATATATTAAAGAGAAAATGGTCCCTCGGGGCTTACGTTGGGACATACATCCCCAACAAGGAGAGGTGGAGTTTGATGCTTGGTTCATCTTTTTCAATGAGATGGGTATTAAACTATTAAACTTCTTGATAGACAAGAAGCAGGCCAGATTACCTCTCATTGACAAAGAAATTAAAGATATCAAAGAAAAACTCACACCAGCATTGGGTACACCAGAGTATAACACGTTATCCTCCAATCTAAGAAATCATCTGGAGAAAGAGGAAAAAGATCAACGTGTTAAAAAACAAAAAAAATATAATCGTGATGTTAATGATTATAAATCCAATGCTGTCTTTAATTGGCAGAAAAAAATTGGTTCAGAACCAGACAACGATCCACCATCTGACATTATACAATCTGAAGCCATGGAGACGGAAAGAAGGTTAATATATGAACCTCTTCCACCTCCCCCTAGGCCTAGTGGACCGCCTAGAACAAATAACCATGTATACAGATCTCCTGCCCAAGTCCAATACCCTAACCCCCAAGGGAAAGGCTCTAAACCTCGGCATAAGGGCAAAGGGAGAAATAATCCGGGTTACGGTATAGATAGACACCATGGAAATAACAATGGTGGCTATCAACATACTCCCCGTGAACATAGTAGAACTCGGAGGGACGATAATTATAGTCACAGTAGGGAGGATTATCCCCACAGTACTCCAATTCGTACTTATAATCGGTATCTACCCCTCAGGGATGATGACCATTTTTCTCAACACGACCCTCCCCCGTATATGACTTATAATGATGAACCTCCGTTTAGACCCCCATATAACCGTAACCATTCATCAGGGCCCCCTTATCATCAGGATTTTCACAGGGATACCCCCATACGTGGAGGAATCCAAAAACCAAACGAGGCACCAGAGGGGGGAGGCGCATCCAGCACAAAAAGAAAAAGGACACAGTAGGTGCGGGCATTTTTAATTTAAGCACAGCAACATTATCAGCAAGTGAAAAATCTATTCTAGATAAGGGTCTCAAATTTGTCCCACCTAGAAAACTTAATAAATTTAACACATTCATTGATGTGCATAAGTTTATCCGTAAGTTACATATTCAGAGACATTTTTTGTCACTTCCTAGTGTAACCAATACAGTTTCTCACTCTACATCAGTTAGACATTCCGGTTTGAGCAATCCATCTTTGTTCAATCCAGGCATCTTACCTCCATCCATTAATGTTTTTAAAAATCTCGTTTTAAACGATTTAGACAAGTTACCTATAAAAAGGACACATCAAGACCCATCTATAGCACAGGGTCTCAAATCTCTATGTGAAAGGAAAAATCTTATCATTCGCCCTGCAGACAAAGGGGGGGGTATAGTGGTTCTAGACAAATCTCAATACATAGGGGAAATGAATAGATTATTGAGTGATGTTACCACTTATAGCCCCCTACCAGGGGACCCCACACTCAAATACAAAAAAACCCTCATACAGATCGTAGACGAAGGTTTTTCTCTGAATATTCTAAATAAGAAAGAAAGAGAATTCATGATCCCATTGGCTCCACGCATTCCGACAATATACCAACTCCCCAAGATACATAAGGATTCTGTAAACCCACCGGGTCGTCCTATTGTGAGTGGTATAAATTCTATCACTTCCCGAATAGGGAAATATATAGATTCCTATTTGCAGCCCTTAGTAAGGAATATACCTTCCTACTTACAGGACACAGGGGATACAATTCGATTACTTGAGAATATTGAGTACCATGATGATCTTATTCTTGTTACAGCAGACGTTTCTGCATTATACACTTGTATCCCACAGGATTTAGGCCTGAGAGCTGCTGAACTATTTCTTTCTAGGGACTCTACACTTCCGGTGATACACAGGAATTTTCTTATGCAGCTATTAGAGTTCGCTATGTCCCATAATTATTTCTGGTTTCAGGGCACTTTTTACACCCAAAACAGAGGGGTTGCCATGGGGGCCAAATATGCACCCAGCTTGGCCAACTTGTTTATGGCCCAATGGGAGGAGGATGTCGTCTATGCCCTTAACAGGCCAGAATTGGTGCTATGGGCCAGGTATATAGACGACATCCTCCTCCTATGGAGGGGCAGTCGGCCCTCTCTTGACTCCTTCATGGCAACCCTTAATGCCAATGACCGCGGCATTCAGCTGACTTTTGAGGCTAGTGCAACTAACATTCATTTTCTTGATTTGGAGGTTACAGTAGTGCAGAGACGCCTGGTCCTGAAGACTTTCTTCAAACCAACGGATCGGAATGGGTACATTCCCGTTGACAGCTGCCATCATCGCCAATGGCTTAATTCCATCCCACGCAGTCAGTTTCTCAGGCTCAGGCGCAACTGCACGAATGTTAGTGACTACATTTCTCAATCTTACACCATACGTAGGAGGTTTCAGGACAAAGGATATGACCCACATACTCTTGATGTTGAGATCCAAGCAGCTTTGCATATCGACAGGGCCTCTCTTATACAAAAAAAAGTTAAAACAGTAACCAGTGACAAATATAAATGGTCGTTCTTTACAACTTTCTCCACCCAACACAATGACATAAAGAGAATTATTAATAGGCATTGGAAGGTACTACAAAGCGACAAAGTTTTGGGCGGGACGATTCCAGATAAAGCTGGAACTATTTACAGAGGAGCTCGATCCATACAAAATGATATCGCTCCTAATGTAATAGACATCCCTAAATCGATACAATTCTTCCCCCAGAGTAAGGGTTATTTTCCCTGCAGAAAATGCAACGTTTGTCTACATAATAAGTTGGGTAAGGGGAAAAGTGACTCCTTTACTTCTTCATCTACTGCACGCAGATACCCTATGAAACACTTTACCACTTGTGTCACGAGGTATATTGTTTACTTGATTACCTGTCCTTGCAACCAACAATATGTTGGCCGTACTATTCGTAACTTCTCCATTCGAGTCAACGAACATCTTAGTAAAATCAAAAAAGGGTGTGATAAACACCCCGTTCCGAGACACTACCTTGAAAAACATAATAGAGACCCTACGGGCACTTGTTTTCAAATTATTGATAAATTCGTCCCAAACTGGAGAGGAGATTCATGCTTGAGGGGGGTCTCGCGCCTCGAGACATTTTGGATTTATGAGTTGAGGTGCTACACCCCTTTTGGCATGAACACAGATTGGGACATCAATAGCTTTATTAATCAGGCCTAATTTATCTCATTACGGATCACTAGTATTTTATTTTTATCTATTCTGTTCACCTTTCTTTCTTGGTTTTACACACCAACGTACCTACTGTCCATCTACCGGACACTTCACTTTTCACTTTTCATTTCATCACTTAATTTGTGTTCTTTGTGACACATCGCCCTATGCACCGCATGGATCATGCGTTCTCCTCATATTTTTTCCTTCACATATTCCTCTCCCAGATTACCATTAGAATCTGGATACATGCATCTATTATGCATTTTTCCAGATGATGCGTAGTCTGGGACAGATTTCCTCTCACATTCTGGATATATACATTTATTATGTTTTTTCCAGATTAGGTGCGACGGGTTTCCTTTCACATCCCTCTCACATTCCGGATATGTGCATTTATTATGCACTTCTTTAGATCATGTGGAATCTGGGACGGATTGCCCCTTACATTCTCATTTTTAAGTTTAGCCTTACTTCGGGCATGAGTTGAAAATATGTCTTATCTATCATATCTCATTGCCTTTTTTAGTCTCAGATACCTCAGAATATATATATATTTTTTAGGTTAATATGTGTGCAATTTGCAAGCATTACATCTGACCCACATGATTACTCCATATCTCTTTCATTTCACACAACCTTTGGCTAGTTTTGGTAAAAATGTCCAGGGTAAGATGCACATTCAGATGATGTAGCGACATTCCGTTTTTCCTTTCGTTTCTTTATTTGCATTTTTTGTACTTACGGCATCCTCAGATGCGATGACGCGTCTGTGGTTGCCATGGTTACGCCGGGTTCTAATATTGGACGTGACGTGACATTGACACGTCTTTTATATTCCCCGCAATTGCCTTGTGATATCCACCTTCGGTTTATCACTGCGCATGACATGACGTAATTACGTCATTAGTCACTGTGCATGCGCAGAACGATAGACTTTTGGATTGGCCCTTTTGCTATCGTCCACGCCCATCGGCGTGTGACGTTTTCCATGTGCAAAATTGGCGCCAGATCTAAATGCCTCCCCCTTTCTTACACTGCTGTGAACACATACACAGCGTGACGCTTACACGCCCTCTTCCTGTTTTTTGTTTTTTCACATGAGCATCCAGTCGTTGATGCTCTTGTATGCATGCCCTGTCTCGTCCCTGTGTACCTATGAGCGCTTACGATGTTCGTTGTGGCCCGCAGAGTGGAACGCATAACGATGAGTGGGCTGGCGCTATGTTTTGTAGGACACCTCCTCCTTATGGTTTTGCCTGATGACATTTGGATATATACGGCTTTACTCTTAGACTTGAGTCTTTTCTAACCACTCCCATATTCAGTCACATGACACACACATTGAGTGACTGGTTTAGCCATCTCTGTGTCACTACATGTCATGACACTTCAGTTCACTCGATCTGAACTGTATGAAACTGATCATCATGTATGCAGTAACATCATGAGCACTCATGCACATTTCCAGGTTATGAATTGTTGGCACAACAAGTAAGAGACATCCAAATCACATTATGATAGATCCTTATTAAACACTATCACTGAGAACGTTACAGCTCTATTTTTGTTTTAATATAGACAAACCAGTCCGCCCTTGGGACAGTATAGTGTAGTCGCTGTACAATCGATAGTGCAGGTCTGACAGTATGTGTTAGAATTGGATGTTTTTTCTATAGGTGCTTTGTGTGTACATTGGGATTGCAATTCACAAATCTGATTAGGCTGTGAACAATCTAAATGCAAACTGGCAGCTTTTTGCAAAGGTCTAATATATTTAATGTATAACTAACAACGCAGGTCTGATTTTTATGTATTGGTACTTGATGTGTTCTCTGCATATGTTTTACAATTGAATTGAATCATGCTGTATTTATACATATGATTAGGCTGTGATCAATGCAGTTTATTTAGTGCTACTCACGAGTGAGTATGGTGACTTACTTTTTATGTATTTTTTATTTTAGATTTTATTGCCATTAATACTTATCTAATAGTCTGCATGAATGACATTTTTGGATGTTATTTGTATCTGTTTATAGTGTTTGAATTGGTAGACTTTGGTTTGATCAAATTGTACACTGTAGCTTTAAGAGACTGTTTGAGATTGGATGCCCCGCCTCTTGTTAGGCGTGACCTCTTCCTCATTCTCTATATATTTGTTAGCAATGTGGTGGGTTCCAACATGCCCCAGTTGAAGACACATATGTCGAAACGCGTCGGGCGAGCTGTTGGTACCCCACATTGCTTTTAGTTCATTTTGCTTTTTATGTGATCACTAAGTCAATTTATTATCTTTTTGACTTTAATAAATCAACTTTTTTATATTGTTTGACCCGCACCATGTGGAGCCTTTTTTTCTTTTTTCCCCTCTCCGTTGCTTTGGTGTAAAATTTTACGAGTACCTCCCTCTCCATTCGGGGGTGGCAGGATTGTTGGTACAGCGAGCTGCGTCTGGGCTTGACCTTTGAGGTTTCATCTGAAAGGATCCACCTTCGAGCCTACAACCGTCAGGAGTTTCTGCACCAGCCCAACTGACCTCTCTCCTTACAGTCTTTGGTCCCAGAGTGTGACCCCAAGCCTTCTAGACTCAACCGTCATATGACTGTGTGAGTCCAACCGTTCCGGTAAGAAGTATTTATTCACTTTTCAGTTTGATGCTTACAATCAAGTTTACCCGCATGAACTCATTCGTCCAGTACATCATTGTCCTTCTAGGTGACGGTTTGGTCACTTCTACGCCATCAACACAGTTGAATGACTGTTTTATGTTGGACTTTGATTTCTAGGCATCTGGTTCTGTGTGATCTCTGTTTTGCTACTATTATCTTTATAGAATTTGTGTTGATTACACTTATTATTGAAGCGCTACACTATATTTTTTATTTTATCTTTTTACACTTTGGCACTGCGCTGCTTTAACTGGTAATTGCGCGGTCATGCAATGTTGTACCCAAACAAAATTTGCGTCCTTTTCTTCCCACAAATAGAGCTTTCTTTTGATGGTATTTGATTGCCTCTGCGATTTTTATTTTTTGCGATATAAATGTAAAAAGACCGCAAATTTTGAAAAAAAATGATATTTTCTACTTTTTGTTATTAGAAAAATCCAATAAACTCAATTTTAGTCATACATTTAGGCCAAAATGTATTCAGCCACATGTCTTTGGTAAAAAAAAAAGTCAATAATTGTATATTTATTGGTTTGCGCAAAAGTTGTCACATCTACAAACTAAGGTACGTTTTCTGCAATTTACGCAGCTTTTAGTTTACGACTGCCTATCTCATTTCTTGAGGTGCTAAAATGGCAGGGCAGTACAAAACCCCCCCAAATGACCCCATTTTGGAAAGTAGACCCCCTAAGGAAATTGATAAGAGGCATGTTGAGCCCATTGAATATTTTATTTTTTTGCCTCAAGCGATTGAATAATGACAAAAAAAAAAATTTTTTTTTTTTTTTTACACAAAGTTGTCACTAAATGATATATTGCTCACACATGCTATGGGCGTATGTGAAATAACACCCCAAAATAAATTCTGCTGCTTCTCCTGAGTACGGGGATACCACATATGTGGGACTTTTTGGGAGCCTAGCCGCGTACGGGGCCCCGAAAACCAAGCACCGCCTTCAGGCTTTCTAAGGGCGTACATTTTTGAGTTCACTTCTCACTACCTATTACAGTTTTGAAGGCCATAAAATGCCAAGATGGCACAAAACCCCCACAAATGACCCCATTTTAGAAAGTAGACACCCCAAGCTATTTGCTGAGAGGCATGTTGAGTTCATGGAATATTTTATATTTTGCCACAAGTTGCGGGAAAATTACAAACTTTTTTTTTTTTTCACAAAGTTGTCACTAAATGATATATTGCTCACACATGCCATGGGCATATGTGAAATGACACCCCAAAATAAATTCTGCTGCTTCTCCTGAGTACGGGGATACCACATATGTGGGACTTTTTGGGAGCCTAGCCGCGTACGGGGCCCCGAAAACCAAGCACCGCCTTCAGGCTTTCTAAGGGCGTAAATTTTTGAGTTCACTTCTCACTACCTATTACAGTTTTGAAGGCCATAAAATGCCAAGATGGCACAAAACCCCCACAAATGACCCCATTTTAGAAAGTAGACACCCCAAGCTATTTGCTGAGAGGCATGTTGAGTCCATGGAATATTTTATATTTTGCCACAAGTTGCGGGAAAATTACAAACTTTTTTTTTTTTTTTTTTTTTTCACAAAGTTGTCACTAAATGATATATTGCTCACGCATGCCATGGGCATATGTGAAATGACACCCCAAAATAAATTCTGCTGCTTCTCCTGAGTACGGGGATACCACATATGTGGGACTTTTTGGGAGCCTAGCCGCGTACGGGGCCCCGAAAACCAAGCACCGCCTTCAGGCTTTCTAAGGGCGTTACAGTTTTGAAGGCCATAAAATGCCAAGATGGCACAAACCCCCCCCAAATGACCCCATTTTGGAAAGTAGACACCCCTAAATTTAGGGGTACACTAGTGAGACTAGGTAATAAATGGCGGGTGCCCTGAAACTATAAAAAAATAACTAACCAACCAGCGTCACCTGTAACAGTTATATGGTGATCACTGGTGAAAGGGTTAACTAGGGGGCAATCAGGGGGCTTTATGCGGTAGTATATGGGGGTCCCTGGCGCTATAAAAAGCTGCGGCGAACCTAAATACCTACCTGCCTAACTAGCGTCACCTGTGACACTAATACAGCGATCAGAAAAACGATCGCTTATTAGGCTGGGTTCACACTGGAGCGATGCGGGAACGCCACGAATGCGCGGCGGGTTCCCGCATCGCATGCCTCCCGGCGGCAGTTCACACTGCCCTATGCGAACTGCTGGGAGTGTCAGTGAAATGTTACTGACACCCCCAGATCAGTTCGCATATCGCAGTGCGATCTGCAAACTCGGATCGCATGGTGTGAACACCCATGCGATCCGATTCTGCTGCGGGCCAAAAAAAGGGTCCCGTGCGAATTTGCGGCGGGTGCGGCGGGTGTGGCGGGTGCGGCGGGTGCGGCGAATGGCTGAACTCGAATCGCACAGAGATCGGATGTGATTTGCACTGCAGTGCGGTGCGAATCACATCCGTTCTCATAAACCGCTGCAATGTGAACCCAGCCTTAGTGACACTGGCGACGGGGGGTGATCACGGGGTTAAACCTTTATTGGGGGGGTTAGGGGGGTACCTTAGAACTAAAGGGGGCTAACCCTAACTGCCCTAACAGTTATTAGTCACAAATGACACCCGCCGGGTGATCAGGGGGTTAAACCTTTATTAGGTAATAAATGGCGGGTGCCCTGAAACTATAAAAAATAACTAACCAACCAGCGTCACCTGTAACAGTTATATGGTGATCACTGGTGAAAGGGTTAACTAGGGGGCAATCAGGGGGCTTTATGCGGTAGTATATGGGGGTCCCTGGCGCTATAAAAAGCTGCGGCGAACCTAAATACCTACCTGCCTAACTAGCGTCACCTGTGACACTAATACGGCGATCAGAAAAATGATCGCTTATTAGGCTGGGTTCACACTGGAGCGATGCGGAAACGCCGCAAATCCGCGGCGGGTTCCCGCATCGCATGCCTCCCGGCGGCAGTTCACACTGCCCTATGCGAACTGCTGGGAGTGTCAGTGAAATGTTACTGACACCCCCAGATCAGTTCGCATATCGCAGTGCGATCTGCAAACTCGGATCGCATGGTGTGAACACCCATGCGATCCGATTCTGCTGCGGGCCAAAAAAAGGGTCCCGTGCGAATTTGCGGTGGGTGCGGCGGGTGTGGCGGGTGCGGCGGGTGCGGCGAATGGCTGAACTCGAATCGCACAGAGATCGGATGTGATTTGCACTGCAGTGCGGTGCGAATCACATTCGTTCTCATAAACCGCTGCAATGTGAACCCAGCCTTAGTGACACTGGCGACGGGGGGTGATCACGGGGTTAAACCTTTATTGGGGGGGTTAGGGGGGTACATTAGAACTAAAGGGGGCTAACTCTAACTGCCCTAACAGTTATTACAGTCACAAATGACACCAATGCAAAAAAAAAAAAAAATGACATTGGTGTCACTGTGACTGGGGGGCAGGGGTAATTGGGGGGGTGATCGGGGGGTAAAGGGGGGTTTGAGTGTGCCTGGCATGTTCTACTGTGTGTGTAGAGTGTTGGTGCAACTCACCGATCCGCTCTCCTCCGTGTCGGAACGAAAAATACCGACACGGAGGAGAGAATACATCACTTCCTCTCCTGTGTTTACATTACAGGAGAGGAAGTGATGTCACGGGGGATTCCTATTCGTCGGGAGCGATCGCGAGGGGGTGGCCATGAACGAATGGCCGTCCCCTCGTCCGGGATCGCTCCCGCACGAATACCGACCGCCGCAGGCACCGGGCGGGGGCCCGATCGGGCCCCCGACCCGCGGGAGGCAAGGGACGTACATGTACGCCAATATGCCTGCCCGTGCCATGCTATCGACGTACATCGTCGTGCGGCGGTCGGCAACTGGTTAAAGCCTTAATTGCTCTAAGGAACCATAGTGGGAATTAGAGGAGTTGAAAGCGTGGGAAGAGAGTCTATTGACTTCCTTACTGCACCAAGTGCAACTTGCCAGCACACCTGGCATCTTCTGTTGTTGTCCCAAGGTTTTGTTGCAGACAGATCACAACACAAAGACAAGTGCTGCCCAGGCCCACTGATCCTGAGTCTCCTGCCCAAGTTTGCATTACATCTTTAAAATATAACACCTACTGGGCACATTTGAGTGAAAAGGAACTTTGCTTGGCACTTTCCTAGAGTGGATCAGACTTGAGCTTGGGCGATTAAAGACAATCATGGATCTTCCAATCTTTCTCTAGCTTTTCCAAGGCCCTGCCACCAACTCTTTGATCTGGGCCTAGGTGACTAGTAGGGATGAGCCGAACACCCCCCGGTTCGGTTCGCACCAGAACTTTCGAACGGACCCAAAATTCGTACGAACTTTAGAACCCCATTGAAGTCTATGGGACTCGAACATTCGAAATTAAAAGTGCTAATTTTAATGGCTAATATGCAAGATACTGTCCTAAAAAGGGTTTGGGGACCTGGCTCCTGCCCCAGGGGACATGGGTCAATGCCTAAAATGTTTTTAAAAATGGCCGTTTTGGCAGGAGCACTGATTTTAATGATGATTAAAGTGAAAAAAAAGTGAAATATTCCTTTAAATATCGTGCCTGGGGGTGTCTATAGTATGCCTGTGAAGTGCCACGTGTTTCCCGTGTTTAGAACAGTCCCTGCACAAAATGACATTTAACGTAAATAACGTCATTTAACCACTTCAATACAGGGCACTTAAACACCTTCCTGCCCAGACCAATTTTGAGCTTTCAGCGCTGTCGCACTTTGAATGACAATTGCGCGGTCATGCTACACTGTACCCAAATGAAATTTTTATCATTTTTTTCCCACAAATAGAGCTTTCTTTTGGTGGTATTTGATCACCTCTGCGGTTTTTATTTTTTGTGCTACAAATAAAAAAATACCGAAAATTTTGAAAAAAAAAATGTTTTTTTTTTGTTTCAGTTTCAAAACTTTGTAAATAAGTACGTTTTCTCCTTCACGGATGGGCACTGATGGGGCTACACTGATGGACACTGATAAGGCGGCACTGATGGGCACCAATGAAGTGGCACTGATGAGGTGGCATTGATGGACACTGATAGGCGGCACTGATAGGCGGCACTGATGGGCGACACGGATGGGCGACACGGATGGACACTGATAGGTGGCACGGATTGGCATGGATGGGCGGCACAGATGGGCATGGGTAGGCGGCACAGATGGGCATTGGTAGGCGGCACAGATGGGCATGGGTGGGCACTGATAGGCGGCACAGGTGGGCACTCATTAGCAGCACAGCTGGGCACTCATTAGCAACACAGGTGTTATACTGTACTAATGGATGCCAATCAGTGCCAAACAATAATGCATGCCAATCAGTGATGCCCATTGTGGGCACTGATTGCCATCCATTATGGGCACTGATTGGCATCCATTGTGCCTGACTGGCATCCCTGGTGGTCTAGGGAGGATTACCTCTGCTGGGCATCCCTGGTGGTCTGGTGGCGTCCCTGGTGGTCCAGTGTGGGCATCCTCGGGGGGGCTGTGCTGATAATCGATCAGCACAGACCCCCCCTGTCAGAGGAGCAGCCGATCGGCTCTCCTCTACTCGCGTCTGACAGACGCGAGTGAGGAAAAGCCGATCACCGGCTCTTCCCATTTACACTGTGATCAGCCGTGATTGGACACGGCTGATCACGTGGTAAAGAGTCTCCGTCGGAGACTCTTTACCGAGATCGCAGTTGCCGGGTGTCAGACTGACACCCCGCAACAACGATCGCCGCAATGCGCGCCCCCGGGGGCGCGCAGCGGCTCATAATCCTGATCACGTCATATGACGTCCGGTTAGGATTATGAAACCACTTTGCCGCCGTCTATTTGTAATAGGGCGGGCGGCAAGTGGTTAAAACTGCTTGCGGTTTTAATGTTATCTCTGGTTCCGGCAATATGGATGAAACTCATTGAGAAAAATGGCATGGGTAGCCCCCCCTGCCCATTACCAGCCCCTTTGGGTCTTGTACGGATATTAAGGGGAACCCCGTACCCATATTAAAAAAAGGAAATACGTGTGGCCCCCAGGCCCTATATACTCAGAACAGCAGTATACAGGCAGTGCAAACAAGACAGGGACTGTGTAGGTTTGTTGTGTTAAGTAGAATCTGTTTGTAATTTTCAACTGGTACATTTTTAAAGTGTAGCTCCAGTCAGAAAATCTATTTTTAAGCTTTTTGGAAAACATAGGGAAGGGTTATCACCCCTGTATAATTTGTTTTGCTATCTGTCTTTTTTCATCTCACTTCCTGTTGTCTCCTTCCGTTTGCAAGTAGGAGATGTTTGTAAGTTGGATGTTTGAAAGTAGGGGCCTGCCCTATATGCTCTGCAGAAATGGCGGAACAAGGTGTTGGTGTTGCCACAACATTGTAAGCCCTCAAAGTGACTCTTGGTGGGCGCTGGAGCGCCCTACTGTGAACGATTATATCAAGAATTGTAATTACATGCCATTGTTGAACAGTGGTAGAAAAATTGGGCCTTTGGTGGTTCGTGTGCTGGTGCCACAACACTATAAGTCTTCACAGTTACTCTCGGTGGGCACAGGAATGGGCCCTGCTGTGAAATATTATATCAAGAATTGTAATTACATGCCCCTGTTAAACAAGGGCTGAAAATTGGGCCTTAGGCACTGGTGCTGGTGCCACGACACTGCAACCTCTCCCATATACTCTAGTTGTAGTGCAGGAATGAGCCCGGCTGCAAAGTATTGCATCAAAAATTGTAATTAAACGCCCCTGTTAAACAGGGGCTGAAAAATTGGGCTGGTGGCATCACCCAGAACCAAAAATGTTCTTCCAACATATCAGCGGAGGAGGAAGAGGATAGAAAATCAACATAACAGGACAGTCACTCAGCATCAGCATAGGCAGTCTTGAAGGGATGTGATATTTCAAAAATAATTATTCGGTTACATCAGCTTCAGGTGCTTGGTAGCTGTGGGTGATCCAAGACTGATTCATCTTGATGAAGGTCAGTCGATCAACTGATTCGGTGGACAGGCGCACCCTGTGATCGGTAACGAAGCCACCAGCAGCACTGAAGGTGCGTTCCGAAAGAACGCTGGATGCAGGACAGGCCAGTAGCTCAATTGCATACTGTGCAAGCTCTGGCCAGTGATCCATCCTCAAGACCCAGTAAGCCAGAGGATTTTCAGTGGGGAAGGTGTCCAAGTCTGACCTTGCCCCTAGGTATTCCTGCACCATGTAAATCAGATGCTGGCGATGGTTGCTGGAACCGATCATACCTTGGGGCTGTGGACTAAAAAATTGTCTGAACGCATCGGGCAGACGGTGTCACGACCGTCCTGGCGTTCCGGTCGCACACGGGAGATTTATCCGCAGAAGCCTGTTGTCGAGAACCTGTCGTTCCCCTTTGGCGTGTGTTAACGCGAACGGATGCACGCGGGTGCGCGTCGGCACGAACGAGCGCGTGCGCGGGGTCACGAACGGGCGCACGGCCACTCGCGGGTGCACGCTGACTCGTCGTGCGACCGTTTTGGTGCCCTAAAGGCTTCTTAAGGACTCTGCTCCGTTCCCTTCTTGCTGTCCAGTCTACAGCGTGTTCGGAGATTCTGCTACCTGCTATCTGTTACCTGTTGCCTTGATTCCTGTGACCCGGCTTGTTCTTGACCACGATTCGTCGCTGCCTGCCACCGACTACCTGCCTGTCTGACCACGTCTCTGCCTCGTCCCTTGTACTGTGTTGACCGCCTGCTGCCGACCCGGCCTGTACCCGACTCTGCTGTTCCTGCCAATCCGTTCGGATCTCCTGTGCCTGCTGTCTCCGCTGACGATCGTCTGCTTTGCCAGTCCATCCACTTGTGCCTGCTGCCACCTGCCGATTGTCATCAGCCTTATCTACCTGCTGCCTGTGTTGCTGCTGACTATCCGGACCTGCCTCTACCTGCCAGGCACTTGTGCCCTCTGAACTTTTGAATCCCTGTTACCACCTCCAGGGGTTCTTGAGCCAGGGGATACGAGAGGCCGCTCCCTGCATTCCGGGCTCGCCTACTAGGTACGTGACAGACGGCCACCTTCTCCACCGCTCCTTCTGACCGATGGCTCAGCAAAACGTTGTCCAGGACCAGGAGTTTTTAACCTCCCAGTCTCTGGGAACGTGTTGCAGAGACCTTTCTGCAAGGCCTCCCGGAGATGTCTCATCCTCTGCTCCCTCTGCGATGGCAAGATAAGGTCGGCAACCTTACCCTTGTACCATGGATCAAGGAGAGTGGCCAGCCAGTAATGGTCCATCTCCTTGATCCGAAGAATACGAGGATCCTTTTGCAGGATCAGGGAGGCCATGCAGCGTAGGTTAGCTGAGGCATTCGTTCCGGAGTCCTCTGGGTCACTAAGGACAACATGATTGGCAGCTACCTCCTCCCAGCCACATACAAGTCCACGGGTTTCTTGGGACTGTAAATCATCCCTACAAAACTGCTGCTGATGCCAGCCTCCACCTCCATGCTGACACAGTCATCCTCCTCCTCCTCTTCCTGTGTGATGGGTGGCACAGCAGGAACACTGTATGGATAAAGGGGGCCTTGAGAGGCAAGGAAGTCCTCCTCTTCCTGCCTCTGTTCTGCCTCAAGTGCCCTGTCCATTATTCCACGCAGCGTATGCTCCAAGAGGTGGACAAGAGGTACAGTGTCACTGATGCATGCACTGTCACTGCTCACCATCCTTGTGGCCTCCTCAAATGGTGACAGGACAGTGCATGCATCCCTGATCATGCCCCACTGGCGTGGTGAGAAAAAAACTAGCTCCCCTGACCCTGTCCTGGTACAGGTACTCATTGATGGCCCTCTGCTGCGTGTGC
Source organism: Lithobates pipiens (assembly GCF_037356315.1). Taxonomy (NCBI): domain Eukaryota; kingdom Metazoa; phylum Chordata; class Amphibia; order Anura; family Ranidae; genus Lithobates; species Lithobates pipiens. Next base: position 300,515,103 of record NW_027507748.1, on the reverse strand, counting down.
AGCCGCTGCAGCATGGCCAACGTTGAGTTCCACCCGGTGGGCATGTCACATATAAGGCGGTTCTTGGGCAGGTTCAACTCCTTTTGGAGCTCAGCCAGCCGAGCACAGGCATTAAATGATCGGCGGAAATGCACACAGACTTTCCTGGCCTGCTTCAGGACATCCTGTAAGCCCGGGTACCTGCCCAAAAACTGTTGCACCACCAGGTTAAGGACGTGAGCCACACAGGGCACATGGGTCAGTTGTCCCTGTCGGAGGGCGGAGAGGAGGTTCGTGCCATTGTCGCAAACCACCATTCCTGGCTTAAGCTGGCGTGGCGTCAACCACCTCTCGGCCTGCCCCTGCAGAGCTGACAAAACATCTGCCCCGTTGTGGCTCCTGTCCCCCAAACAAACCAGCGCAAGCACGGCATGGCATAATTTTGCCTGCGTACTTGCGTAGACCCTGGAACGCCTACGGAGCACTGCTGGTTCTGAGGACAGAGCACTGGAAAAGGCCATGGAGGAAGAAGGAGGGGGTGGAGGAGAGAGGTGTGTCACAACCAATAGTAGCATTTTGGAGGCGTGGTGACGGAACAACCTCCAACACTACTGCATCTTGTCCTGCATCCTTCCCAGCTGCCAGAAGAGTGACCCAATGGGCTGTGAAAGACAGGCAACGTCCCTGTCCATGCCTGCTGGACCATGAGTCAGCGGTAATATGCACCTTACCGCTGACCGCCCTGTCCAGCGAGGCAAGGACATTGCCTTCCACATGCCGATAGAGAGCCAGAATCGCCTTCCGTGAGAAAAAGTGGTGTTTGGGGACCTGCCACTGAGGAACCGCACATTGTACAAACTCACGGAAGGGGGCAGAGTCTACCAACTGAAAAGGCAGCAGTTGAAGTGCTAGCAATTTAGCCAAGCTAGCATTCAACCGCTGGGCATGTGGATGGCTGGGAGTGAACTTCTTTTGGCGGTCCAGCAGCTGGGGTAGGGACATTTGCCCGCTATAATCGGAAGTGGGTGTACTGCTAGCAGAGTGCCCAGAAGCACTTGGCTGTGACACACCTAGTTCTACACCTTCATTCCTCTCAGAACAGGTTTCAGAGAGGACTGAAGGTCTAGTGGGGTTGGAGATCCCAGCTGATGAGGAGCAAGGAGAGGTCCGCTTTGTTCTTTGGTGTGGGTCTTTGAGGTACGCTTGCCAACGAGCTGCATGGCAGGTCAACATATGTCTGGTCAAGCATGTGGTGCCCAAGCGGCTGATGTTTTGGCCACGCGAGATACGCTTGAGACATATGTTGCAAATAGCAGCGGTGCGATCTGATGCACTCGTCTCAAAAAAGGCCCACACCAAAGAACTTTTAGAATAACGCGCAGAGGCAGAGCCCTGCACAGGCGGAGCTCTGCGGTGTGATTCAGTCGGTAAGCTGGCCCCCGGAGGGCATCCTGCCTCGTTGGACATGTGCCTCCTCCTCTCTCCTACCAGGCACCCATGTGGAGTCAGTGCCCTCATCATCCCCTCCCTCTTCATCGCTGGAGCAAACCTGGCAGTATGCTGCAGCTTGTGGAACATGACTTCCAGATTGCTGTCCTTCTTGAGCATCCCCTCTCTCTGCGCTCACGCTACTGCCTTCCTCTAGCTGAGTATCATCATAAGAGCCTACAAGACACTGGGCATCCTCCTGGAGCATGTACCCAACACTGTGCTCAAAGAGTTCAGGAGACTCCTCAGGAGGACGTGGTGGGTCTAGGGAAGGAGTCACTGATGATGACATTGAGAGGAGGGAAGACGATGCATTGGCAGCTACTTTGCTAGTACCCTGAGCCTGGGTGAGAGGATGAGGAGGATGAAGAGGGCTTTGTCATCCACTCTACCAAGTCTTCAGCATGTTGCGGCTCAACATGTCCAGCTGCCGAAAAGAAGGACAAGCGTGTCCCATGGCCACGTGCTGATGATGACGATGCACCGTGTCCACGACCAGCACTGTTGTCTCTAGACACAGAGCCCTACTTGCCATCTTTCATTGGCTCGCGCCTGTCTGCCTCTCCTTGCTGGCCTTCCAGACATGGTAATGACCTGAAGGGAGATGGGAAAACCAGTAATTGGGTAGTGTATATTGTGCTGGAGGCACACACAACACCCACTCTGGCAGATGGCTTAATTAGAGAAGAGCTATGTAGGTGGCTATAGTGGTGTATTCTGCGGTCAGGGCACGCACAATCTCCTACAGCTGACTGCAAGCTCTATTTAAAAAGAGCAAGATAGCTAGCTATATAGGTGGATATAATGGGGTATAATGCACTACAGAAGAGCAAGAACGCAAAATCGGCCGATAACGAACGGTGTATACTGTGTTGAAGGTACACAGAACACCCACTAACTGCTTCAGACGCCAACACACTAAACAAGGCCGCCGCGCTGGCGGCCTTATATAGTGTGGGGCGTGTACTACACAGCTTGAGCTATGATTGGCCACAGGCATCCTGCCTGTGGCCAATCATGGCTCTCCTCGCTGCCGGCGCTGTGATTGGCCAAGCATGCGTGGTCACAGTGCATGCTTGGCCAATCATGAGCCAGCAATGCACTGCGATGGCGCAGTGCATTGTGGGCCATGAGCGCCACACGAATTTGGCGTGAACGGCCCATAACGTTCGGTATTCGCCGAACAGCCGATGTTCGAGTCGAGCGCATGTTCGACTCGAACACGAAGCTCATCCCTAGTGACTAGCCTAAGGGATTAGTCTCCGATTCTATCTTAAATCATATTCCAATCGACTTAGAAGAGGTATATGCCATCCGTGGGATATGACATAGGGTTGACTAACCCCCACAGAATAGTAAGATGAACAGCCTGCTGCATCCATACTGTTTACACTGCCCCACTGGTCAGTCTAATGTCACTCATGGACACGAACACCACCGAGGCATATTACTGGACAAGTTTTCCCTCAACTTGTCTGCTGAGAACCAAATAGCCTTGGCTACTGAAGTGCACTCCAACACCATAACCCTTAATGGTAGTATAAATCTTAAATTTCTACTGCTGTTTCCATGTTTTTGCGATGGCTATCGCATCATCCGCTGGCAGACTGGCACTTCTGGCTGGTCTGATGAAGATTACTTGGCTTGGCCAACTGCTTCTGCAGTACGAGTTGGGCTTTATAGAGGGGGTCTTGCCTCCTCTGCTATCATGAAGACACATCTGGCCAATATGTTGAATGCTCTTTGGCCTGCTGTCTTTTGAGGCAGGAGGTGTCCTTTAAACAGACTTGGCTGTTTGATTAGCTTAGTAACTGAGCCTTAGCGACTAGACATCCAGCCAGTCAGTTTTCACTTGGGTGAACACATCTGGCATTGTGTTTTACGGCCGCCTGATTTGCAACTTGGCATAGCATCTTGGCGGACACGTCAGCTCACCACACTCCCCATTCTACTCAGGAAGGTCCTTATGCTTTCTTTTAGCCTGCCCCTTCTGGCAGCACTTTGACTGTATAGCAGTTTTAGAGCCAAATAGGACCTGTCACTGTTGGAAGAATAAGTTGCCACTTTCCTTTGGGGAGTGGTACTTAAGGGCTAGAGAGTTTTACAGTCCTTACTGCCCACGCACTCTGTTGGAAGAGCAAGTTGCCACTTTTCCTTTGGTGAGTGGTACTGGTACTTAAGGGCTGGAGAGTTTTACAATACATACTGCCCATGCACTCTTTTGTATATGAAAGCATACCTACCTGACCCTCGCCTTATTGATCGTGGCTGGTCTGGGTAAAGGTTATGGCTCAAGATATGAGCTGCAGGTTTGTGGTCTTAATAAAATACCTGGAAGTACTGGCTAGGACATAGCCTTAATATAATATCAGTGGCCATCCACACACGCAATTGCAGACATTGAAGCAGCAAATGGATCTATATGCTGTGAGCAAGGGTTAAACCCTTTAACAGAAGCAATTACAGATAGTAGTGTACTAAACAACTACCTAAAGCACTGTTACCTAAGCAGAACTTTTTTTTTTATTTTTTTTTTATTAGATATAACAAATAGGTTAATGCATAGAAATCATTAAACACATTGCACCTAAATGCAGACCCTACAACGTATGGCAGCAATACAATGCATAGCAGTGACATCCTTACTGAAGCATCATTTTGTCGTCATAAGCAGCGCAATGAAGGGTTAATATACCTGGCAGGATCACCTACACTAAGCAACTGCCCTGTAAAGGTTAAAACAGCAAATCCAAGCATTAGAGCATTGCTACAGTGATCCAAAAACCTGCAAAGCCAGGCATTGCTGAGTTAATAGCAAGACTCACTTTGCAGCACATTAGTAGTCCTATAGACAGACAAACAAAACCTGTGAAGCAAATGAAACACAGAACTATACACAACAGTTTAACTTACTTTTGTAGCTTGTATATTAACAGCATAATGATTCAGACACACCATGACAGCCCATGGAAATATTACCTGTTCTGTGCAAAACCCTTCCTTGACTGGCTCTAAGGGGGGATGGGAGAGGCTCCATACCTGACAGGTGGACACCAATCCATTCCCAGGCAGCTGTCTGGAGCTCTCGGCCACTGCTACAGTGGGCCAGAAGTTACCCCAATATCTTCTCACTGCTCCCTGCTGACTATAAGCCGCATTCCAGCCACAGGAAACAGACAAGGAGCCATCTTGGAAGGGGCAGCCCTGACCACAAAAAAAACTTCCAGCATCTTTGTAAGGGACAACATATCCAAAGCCAAACTAACAACAAAATGTATATGTGGGACCACAACTCACCAGGGAGGAGAGACTGGATACGTCTCAACTAACCACAAGACAGAACGGTTTTACCTGCATCCAGAGACCAGTATCCCAGCCCCCTAGTATCTGGACATGGGGGGGGGGTCTCCCTCGTATGGAAGCTTTACAACCGAACAGAGGGGTTTCATCACAGGAAAGAGGCTGAACTTGTGCGGTTGGCAGGTGAGAGCAAAAATAAAAATCTTCATTGATTCACAGTTATAACCAGTTGAGCGTTTGAGGGAAAAAAAAAAAAGAAGAGAATACCGCCTAAGGGGAGGCGACTTATTTAAATATAGTATAACCAGTCCTGATTGGGCGGGAGGCAGAGCCTATCCTATTCCTGTATGCTGTCATGCTTTGTGTCAGGAAAATTACTTAGAACCCCCAAACATTATATATATTTTTTTCAGACACCTTAGAGAAAAAAAGGTGATAGTTGCAATAATTTATGTCACACTGTATTTGCACACCGATCTTACAAGCACAATTGTTTTGGAAAAAATACACTTTTTTGAATGAAACAATAAGACAACAGTAAAGTTAGCCCCATTTTTTTCTATGTTGTGAAAGAGAATGTTACACCAAGTAAATGTAAAGCATCAAGTCCCGCCGAGCTCGTGTGCAGAAGCGAACGCATACGTAAATCACGCCTGCATATGAAAACATTGTTCAAACAACACGCGAGGCATCGCCGCGACAGCAATAATTCTAGCAATAGACCTCCTCTGTAACTCAAAACTGGTAACCTGTAGAAAATTTTAAACATCGCCAATGGAGATTTTATAGGTGCTAAAGTTTGTTGTCTTTCCACAAGCGGGCGCAATTTTGAAGTATGACATGTTGGGTATCAACATACTCCCATACTCGCGTTCTCACACTTTCCAGTAGTAACAGCGCCACCTGTGGCCAAGCAGAACACAGTGCAATCCAGCTGGGCTGGTACTGAAACCATAATCTGGTATAATTGACCCTAAACCCCAACTGTTGTTTTACGAATTTTAAAAATTTGAAAAAAAAACACATAGCGCATGCTCATCAGGAGCCAGCGCTACATTAATAAAAATGCCATAAACTATCCCCTATTTTGTAAACGCTATAACATTTGCGCAAACCAATCAATAAAAAAGTAAAAAAAATTAGTTTTTTTCAAAATTGTCGCTCTTTTTTTGTTTATAGTGCAAAAAATAAAAACCACAGGGGTAATCAAATACCACCAAAAGAAAGCTCTATTTGTGGGAAAAAAGGAGACCAGTTTTGTTTAGGAGCTACGTTGCACGTCCGCACAATTGTCAGTTAAAATTACGCAGTGCCAAATCGCAAAAAGTGGTCTGGTCTTAAGCCAGCAAAATGGTCCAGTCTAAAAGTGGTTAAAGATTGTTAAAGAGTGGTTAAAAATGTTATTTGTTTTCTTTTTTTAATGCATGATAAAAAAAAATGTGTAGAATAATACTTGGCTATGTGTTTTGCTTCAAATTACAGTTTGGGAATAGGCAGTTACATTTAAAAAAATACAATATAAAATTGACAAGTTGACATAGTTGTATCTTTGATCTTAAAAACTATGGGATAATGGTGTTGTGATAACTTGGCCAAAAAAAATAAAAAATCATAATAATAATATTCTTGATATCACTAGGAAAAAAAAAGCCTTTGAAAATTTGTTTGCAATAACTCCTACAGTATTACCAGCAAAGCAGCTTCATTATTATCTCATTAAAGAAGAGGAAAATGTGTGCTGCATTTCAAGATTTCATAATTTGCCACGTCACGAATGTTAATTCTTCATTATGAACGCTAGTTTACAAGACCGACCGCTTCTGGCTCATCCTTGCTTCCGAGCATGCGTGTTTGTACTTTGGACTTTTGTCCACATGCTCGGAAAATCCGCCAACAGAAATTTGTCCGGAAAATTTTAAAACCTGCCATCCAACATTTGTCCACGGAAAATCAGACAACAATTGTCCAATGGAGCATACAAATGGTCGGATTTTCCGCCAACAGCCTGTCATCACACATTTCCCGTCTGAAAATCTGATCGTGTGTACAAGGCTTTAGCTGTCTTTCTTTGTTTAACCATGATTCAAATGATGTAAGCCCTTGCACACACGGTCGGAGATTCCGACGGAATGTGTCCGATCGGACCGTTTTGTCGGATATTTCGACTGTGTGTGGTCTGAATCGGACTGTTTCCGTCGGAGTATCCGACGGACCAACTTTTCCAACTTGCCGGTAAAATTTTCCATCAAAATGCTCCGATCGGACATACTCCGATCATGTGTAGAGAATTCCGATCGGACAAAGTGCCACGCATGCTCAGATCAAATTCCTACACCAAAGCTATTGGCTACTAGCGTGAAAGATTTTCCGACAACTTTGTCCGACAGCGTGTATGCAACAGTTTCTGACAAAATCCGATGGACAAAATCCGACGGATTTGGTTGTCAGAATCTCCAACCGTGTGTACAAGGACTAACAGTTTTGGTTTCACCAAACTGGCTGCTGGTCTTTCCAGAGCTACCCCAGAACATATTTGGTGAAGTATGTGGGGCAGAATGTAGCCACAAAAGCTCAAGCACTGAAACCTCAGAAGGTGACATGGAGGAGCAGATAAAAGTCCTGGCTCAGAGCACGATGGCCCAGCAGCAGGCCTCTGCAGAGTCCAACTGTCACCCTGAGGCAATGACCCAGCAACAGGAAACCATTCATTTGCTGGTCACGCAATCCAGCAAGAAACTGCTCAAGCTCAGATGGCTGCCTTACAGGAAGCAGTCCAGCACCTTGCACAGGGATGGGAAAAAACGGTTATTGCCCCTAGCAACCCTATAGCCTACTACCTACAAAAGCTAAGGCCTAGTGAAGATGTGGAGGCATTTATGGCTACCCACGAGAGAACTGCAGAAAGAGAGGGGTGGCTCCAGGACCAGTGGGCTGGTATTATTGCTCATTTCCTCACTGGGGATCCCCAGAAGACATATTTCGATCTGCTATCTGCTGCTGCCAAGAATTATAAATGGCTGAAAGCCAAAAACCCTGGCCCTCCTTGGGGTGACTCCTGCTATGCAGGCCCAAAGGGTACACCATTGGAGGTACCACCTGGACTGTCTGGAAAGGACTCAGATGCATGACCTCAGTCAGCGGGTTGAGGCATTGATGAGTCCCCAGATGGTGGAACAGATGGTGTTAGACCGGTACCTGAGGTGGCTGCCAAATGACCTTTGGTGCTGTGTGAGTCATGGGGACCCAAGACAGCGGACAAACTAGTGGAAATGGTAGAGAGATACGCTGTGGTAGAGGATCTACGGGGACCTGTCAAACCTGGAGGACCCTGTCAAAAAGGAGGGGCAAGGGGATTGGGACTTTGAATGAAGCACGTAGGTATAAAGAATTCAGTTTATTATATAAATTAGCATACAAATGCATTATCATGAATGAGTGTATATCCAATACATTTAAAATAACTGTTACAATTCATAAAAATGTATATCTATACATACAATATAGACGGGTTGCCACATGATTATAAACAATTAATATAAAAAGTTATACATACTGACAGATATCAATTGAAACAGGGACACGGCATATAAAAGCTCTATGTATATATACATATATATACGTATATATATAATATATATATACACACACACACGCGCAAGGTGTCCTGTGCTTGATAAAGAACAGGAGGGTTCAAGTACTAAAAGATATTGCTGGTAGCCAAGGTGTAAGAAGTGAAAAGTGATAGGGATATGAACGCATCACCAAGAAAGTTGAATAAAACAATCTAGAAGAGAGATGGCCGCTTAAACCACTGGCTCTGTCAGACTGTAGCCTTATCTCAGCTCTTACGGGGATTTTTCACGAAAATCCGTGCCACCAACTATGGGGACTGCCTCCCGACACAACTCAGCATCCAGGTCGAGATCTCCGAGAAGCAACAGAGGTCTGAACACCCATACCATACCGGAGATATTCCGGCCGCACAAGACAAACATTGCGACATCCTTCTCAGCCTCTTCTACAGCGCGGGAAGACATAATCCTGGCACCGACAATCACACCGCATTCTAGCTCACCTGAGAACCCTATACCGCCTCAGCATCTGACTTTACAGGACCTGCGAGTGGTGGCATCTGACATAAAGGATGTCTTCACCGCCGCTATTACCGACCTCTGACACGAACTACAGGCAATAGCGGGAAGAATCCAGGATGTGGAGAAGAAGATGGCCGCTCATCAGTCAGCGATCAAGAAAATCAACACTGCTGTGGACACTCACTCAACACAAATGAGAGAGCTCCAGAGACAGGTCGAAGACCTCGACAATCGCGGAAGGAGACATAATTTGCAAGTAAGAGGTCTCCCTGAATCTGTGGATACTGCACAGCTTACACCAACAGTCTCGGCTTTATTCAACCAACTTCTGGACAAACCCACCTCAGCAGCAATTGAAATGGAATGCATCCATAGGGCCCTAAGACCTCGAGGCAGGGAGTCTGATCCCCCTAGGGATATTATCTGCTACGTGAATGACTATAAAATAAAAGAGGAAATCTTAAAGCAGGCAAGGATCAAAAAGCCACTGGAGTACGACGGGCACAGGATCTAAATTTATCAGGATTTATCATCCATCACCCTGAGACACAGAAAAGATTTGCGCCCCTTACTGGAGGTCTTACAGGCTAACAATATTCCCTACCGCTGGAAGTTCCCATTCACCCTCTCAGCAACACATAACGGGCGCACAGCTATACTCAGGCTTCCGGAAGATTTGCACTCCTTCTGTCAAACCCTACACATACCATTCACTGAGGTGCGAACTGGTATGCGGACTTTAATGTCACACGCACACCCTGCAAGACGCATTATGAAGAGCTAATTTAGACACAAGCTTCTCCTTTCAGAAGACGTCGCTCACCATCTGGCTCCAGAATGGGCCACAACATGACATCACGTCCATACCCTTACAGCCCTACAGCTGCCCCACTACCAAGAAGAGCTCGTAGAGACCGCTAGAAGACAGCACATCATGGGTCCACAAAATAGTCAGCATAGTTTGCTTTTATGGCTCTAAGTTTGTATAACCCCCTCACTTTCGACATCGCACAGATACAGGAGGTAAGACTGCTTTCAGCCCTTCCTGCCTGAAGCTACGGCTGATGGAGACTACTGCATTAACCACTCAGGGCCTTGTATCACTTTGTGATCACCTCCGTGGAACTTTGATGATCTAGTAGCCCTTGTATCCATCACTCACACAAGGCACTGAGAACTGAGGAACTCATAGGAAATCGGTCCTGACAGGCATCTGCACCTCACTTTATATGCTGACTGCATTAGTCAATGCGGGAGAACACTAGCTAAGAGACGGCAACCAGACCATCTTCTCCTTTTTCAAAATGCAGTATCTAATGTTATCAGACGAACCCATAGAATTATAAGAAAGAGTGAACATATTCTGCGGCATCAGAAAACTCTATGTTCCACATGTGAAGCAACATATAACAAATTTCTTGTTATTTTTCTTATTAATCACCCCGGCTGATACTAACTAGAAGCTAACAGTCACATACATTCGGTAATACTCCCATACCGCATAACCTGATCGGAGAGGTTATAAACACCTATCGATTGATTAGATTACATCTGGCTGACGCAGGCATTTATTTCCCCACGATCACACTTTACTTTACGGCCCAATACCAGGCATATAGAATCCTCTACAGTAAATATGCACCATAGAGCTAATGGAAGGGGTATAGAAACTTGATTAACCCCTGTTTGTGCATATACTGACAGCTAGACCCACGACCCATTTTACTGTATCGGGTTATGAATCGTATCAGGAAGAAACCAAGTTAAACATATACTAGTGCTTACTACCTTTATTTGAATCCACAGTGATCCCTAGCCCTCACAGAGTGGAGAGGACATCTAGATATATCAGCAAGGCTCCGGGGTCTTTCATGGTTCCTCCTTTAACGTTGTCGAGCTTATAAGCTGTCTAGTACTTGTAGAGATCAGAAGTTATTCTTTTTTCCTTTTTTTTTTTAAGTTCATTATCTATGTGATCAAACTGTAACTGTGATAAACCTGAAACGCACTGTAATGCTAATTAGAAAGACTCATACACCAAAATGGTAAGAGTATGGATATCTACTCACCTTTCCTCTTTATTGGGAATACCCTACACCTCTGATGGTCATCAGTACCCATCCGCCAACATTCATCCAAACTTCACTAGCCTCCAATATCCCCGAAATGTTTTGATCATACTCTCTAATAGGCAAACGGTCTGACATCTACATTGACACAACACTTTTCTTAAACCAAGTCACCTCCCTAGAAGTGGTATCATAACCAGTTCCCATTGCAATCACTTACTCATACCAAATCCATTGACTCTCACCAGCTACTACCCGTTCCAAATCGGATAGGAGAGCAGGTTCTCACCTATCGCCGGTTCCCCCAACCCCTTCACAAACACTACATCTCAGCTCACCTCCTCTCACTCCTTCCTCTCTACACATTTCCAAAACAGTTCTATTGTCCAGACTCAGTGAGGATTTCTTGATCCCACAATCCATTGCTAACTAGACCTGACTAATAAGACAAACTACTTCATCATCTGTTAAACCCCCTACTAATGCCATACACATTTTACAGTACAGTGGCCTCCAAACAGTTCACAGGAGACCCAACAATACTCAAACTAATTTCCTTAAATGTCAAGGGATTAAATTTACCTGAGAAGAGATCTCAGGTTCTATCTACCATGAAACGCAAACCAAGCCGACATCGTTTTTATACAGGAGACCCACTTCCGTACTGATTCTACCCCTAAACTCCATGACCTACACTTCCCTTTAGCCTATCACTCGACAAACACTGATTCCAAAACGAAAGGGGTTTCCATATTACTGGCAAAATGTAACCCCATCCAAGTAACCAAATCGGTAAATGACGATCAGGGTAGATTTCTATTCTTGAAAGGTATATGCAAAGGAAAGAAAATTACGCTGGCAAACGTGTATGCCCCAAACACTTGCCATTTTCCTTCTTCAGAGAGATAACAAGACGATTGACTGAGTTTAAAGAGGGTACTTTAATCTTGGGAGGTGATTTCAATACACCTCTGCACCCCATCTTAGACACCTCTAATGGTACTTCCTCCCTACCATACTCGGCCTTGAAAGCGAATAAAATTGAACTACAATCACTATTGCTCTATGATAGTAAGGATTACACGTTCTTCTCCCCACCACATGTCAAATATTCTAGAATAGACTATTTCTTCCTGACCCAGACAGACCTCCCTTTCCTCCACAAGGTGTCTATTGACCCTATGTTCCTTTCAGATCATGACCCACTCACAACTTTGCCGAACCTACTAAAAACTTTAGACCATTTTAGACTATTATCGAATCTCCAAATAAAATTTACAAAATCACATGCATTAAATGTCACCCTACCTCCTGAACAATGTTCCCAATGTCAGGAAAATTTCCCTTTCCAATGGAACAAACATGCCATCACTTATTTAGGTATCCAACTAACGGCCTCTCTCTTAGACCTGTATACAGCAAATTACCAACCCCTACTACAAACCATTACTAATGAATTGAAAAAATGGTCGGCTGGACTGTTTTCTTGGTTTGGTAGAGTGGCTATCATCAAGATGAACATTTTGCTGAGGATACTATATCTTCTTCAAACAGTACCTATCAAACCCTCACCAACTTTCTTTATAACGTATGGCCGAATATGTACGAAATTTATTTGGGGCACGACACATCCCAGAATTAATTATGGCAAACTCACGACCCCGAAGCTCAAATGAGGTATTGGTCTGCCAGATATAAAAAAATATCAACAAGTTAGCCACCTAACAAGAGTCATAGATTTGAACATACACTCCCATACCATAGATTGGGTCCAATTAGAAAATTTAATGTACCCTGTTTCTCTGGCCCAATCTCCATGGTTACCGGCTAATCACATTACATCCCCATCGGATTCTCACCCTATTGATCGATACTACATTGTCCACGTTCAAAAACGTTTGTTCGAGATACAAAATTTCATCAAACATTAGCCCTATTACCCCGCTCAAGCTTAATCCAGCATTTACACTGGGAATGCATGCATCCTTCCTGAAAGAGATTTGGCCACACGCAAATGTCAGAGCCATGCACTTTTTTCACAACGGCAAAAAAATCTCATATCCCAACCTAAATGCCCTCTTAGGCCGCGTACACACGAGGGGACTGTTCGCCCAACGTTGTCCGTCAAACAGTTTCAGCGGACAGTCCGCTCAAAATTAGCATGGACGGACTTGCCCACACACGACGAATGAACAGTCCGCTGATACCGTGCGCGATGACGTGAACGGCACGTACGACGGGACTAGAAAACGACGTCCTATACACTGCAATGCAAACTTCGGCGTGTAAATCCTTTCTGAGCATGCGTGGAACTTAGTTTGACGAACAAGCCTACACACGAGGGGACTGTTCGCTGAAACAAAGTTTCAGCGGACAGTTTTTCGGAATTTCCGAAAAACTTTGTTCAGCAGACTGTCCGCTGAAACTGTCCGCTGAAAGCCCACACACGAGCGGACTGTCCGCCGAAACACTGTTCAGCGGACAAAGTTGAGCGAACAGTCCCCGCGTGTGTACGCGGCCTTACACCCTAATACACTCCCATATTAGACATACCTTCAAATCAATCATTTCCTCGACACGGAAGCTGATACCTCAAACTGGTCGAGATCTCTCACAGCATTCGAAGACATGTACCTCAAGTCAGAACCCCAGAGGCACCTACGCATTGTTGCTTCAAAATCAAACTGCCTTTAAAGATGGTCCTACATTGCAATGGGCTAGAGACCTCTCAATAAACATTTCAGATAAAGGCTGGAAAACCATATACACGATCACTCACAAAGGCTCACTAAACATAAACGCACAGGAAACCACTTATAAATTCATTTCAAGGTGGTACAGAACACCGATCAAACTTCATCAAATCTACCCTTCACTCTCCCCACACTGCTGGAGATGGGAAAAGGAACCTGGCTCTCTTATACACCTATGGCGGTCTTGTGATAAAATTCAACCATTCTGGAAGGAAGTTCACAGATTGATTCAACAAATCACCACAAACTAGAATATACCCCAGCACAATTCTTACTTCACTTTCCAACAAGCCAAACACGCACACATTTATGCTTCCTCACTATGCACATGATCACCGCAGCAAACATGTGTATCCCCGTAATTGGCGCTCCCCTAATCCACCGACTATAAAAGATTGGTTCCCCCGTATACAAAAAACTGCAGAAATGGAAGAAATGATCCACCAGGCAAAAGATTCACCCACTAAGTTCACTCAAATTTGGTCCTGTTGGCTTTACTTCACGACAACCTTGGAATATCATAACATAATTGCCTGAAGTGGGCACCCAAACCGAATCAACATAACTACACCAAGCTCTCTTTCCAATCAGCCCTCCCAATCCTACCTCTTTGACCCACCTAAATACCTCCATTCCTACCCTCGATGGCTGCTAACTTACTGAAATTAGGCATACTTTGCTCATATCTCTGAAGGTCTTAGTTACAATAAATACCAACCATTACTCATGGACACAAGCCCAACCGAGCCACCCCGCTATTGGACTTATGGAACGAAATAGCAAACTACCTTACCCATTTTCCAACACATTGTTTCCCCTGATAATTCCTAAACAAAAAAAAAACATTGCATTTTATGCTATTATACATCTCTAATTCTTCAAGGGTGCACTAATATACATTCAGAAGATGTTGAGCAGATTTGCCCGCTATGATATGGTCATTTGTTCAAGTTTACGAGATAAGTTGTTTGTTTTTTTTCGTTCTCATTGTTATTAGCTCTTTACCACGGATCGAAATGGTGTAATTTCTGTGTGAATCCAACCATACCCATTCCTCCTGGAGCTGCAAACATAACATTTGCCCAGTCACAGTCAGATCCCCATAGGGGTGACTGGGCATTAGGAGCATTTAAATAAATATACACCTTTACGCGCTCCAACACTAAACATAGGCTAGAACATCAGCACTTATATAAGTAAACCTAGACCAATAGACACCTGAGGAGGTGTGGCTTAGCAATGGCCGAGTGAGGACACGTGCAGCGAGCTCTCCGGTCCTCCGTATCTCGCCCAGCTAGCTTAGACAGCTATTACTGCCGTTTTCCGAGAGGAATGTGCCCCGCCAAACGACACGGATCCAGACCCCCGGCCGGCGGATCCCGCCTGAGAGCTCCGCAGCGGTCCATGCAGCAGTATCTACAAGACTCGCAAGTACAGCAGAGCGAGCAGAGCGGAATGTCCGGTAGCTCTGCTGAAGCACTACGTGCACCACATAGCAGTGAGATACATTCGCCTGCTGAGTCAGTCTCTCCTACAGTCTCTCCTACCTTGGCTGCTCTGCCTACCCTGCCTACCTTGCCTACAGACGGAGACCCCCATCCGGCATTACCGAACCCCATGCACACCGCTATGCATACCGCTATATCTGATCCGTGCCAATCACATCCCTCCCTCCCCGACGATCTGCGGAGGATCTTGCAAGCTCTCCCCACCAGGGCGGACTTTGAGGCTCTCCCCTCTAATGCAGATATGGAGTCCCTCATTTTACGGGTGGAAGAAGCTCATGCACGTGATATTCAGGAAGTGAGGGGGAATATCCAGGCTTTGTCGGGCAGAATTGAGTCGGGAGAAGCGGTATTACAATCCCTTACACAACGGGTGGTAGAGTTGGAGCAGGCACGTATCAGGCAACAGGCGGAGACCATAGATCTTCAGCTCCACTTGGAAAGTTTGGAAGACCACGGCCGCCGCAATAATTTGCGACTGCGGGGGGTACCAGAGTCTTCGGGAGCTGAGGATCTGGCGGGGACGGCGGTGGAGATATTTCATAAGATTCTGGCTGTTACTCCCGCCCCGACGGTTGATCTAGATAGAGTCCATCGTACGCGGGGACCTAAATCAACAGACTCGGAAAGACCAAGAGATGTGCTGTGTAGACTCCACAGGTATCCCCAGAAGGAATTGATCCTTAGGAAGGCTTGGGAGCATGGAGAAGTGAATCTCAACGGGGCGATGGTCAAAGTATTACCAGATCTCTCCAGAGCTACGCTGCAGAGGAGGGCATTGCTGCAACCTGTGTTAGAATTGGCAAGAAGACAGGGGTGCACTTATCGCTGGGGCTACCCCCTAGCGGTTACATTTCGGAGAGACAATGGTTCGTTTACTCTACATTCAATCGCAGAATTGCCAGCATTTTTTTCCTTTGTGGGGACCGATCCGATACCTGTCCCTGACTGGTTGGAGGTTATCCCACATCGATTATTTCGCCAAGGATCGGCTACTTCACACTCTCATCTATCCCAGCGCCAAGACCTGGACCTGGCAAGGAGCTGATCACGGTAACGGCCGGTGGAGGAGTCACGTGAGTTACAGTTATAACTGCAACCTGCCAGGACTATACTGGATGTAGAATCTGACTGTCCAGTGTTGTGGAGTTCCCGTATCCCCATATTCCTATATTCCTATACCTATAATTCCACCGATGATTCTATTCCCGTCCTCCCCCCCCCCCCCCCCTACGTTTTTATGTTGGGATTAATTATAATTAATTAATTAATTATAATTGGGTTGTGTTGGGTTTTGTTTTCGTCTTTGTTTTTGTTTTTTTGGGGGTGTTGTTGCTTCCCCCCTCCGTCCATCTTTTTCGCGGATCTCCTCTGTGCTGGTCAACTGCCTCGGACACTTACCAATGGTGCACTTAGTTGTACTGAGATCTTCCACGATTACAGTAATCCGGGGGGTCGGACTCTACAGGGGGGCCTTGATCAGACTATCCGGTGCTCCCCCCCCTTCTCATTGACGGTAGGCTCCCTTAAATCGGAGGAAAAAAGACTTTGTTGTTTGTTTTGATCCAGAAGGGGGTTAGCCTACGGATGTATGTGTGAGAGGGGAAGTTTTTTGGTCATGTCTCTTGAGAAAGGGGTGGGGGAAGATGGGGAGGTGGTTGGTTATAACTAGGAGTACTGTGGGGGTGATGGGATCACTTTGGCACTCTTAGCGACACTTGGCTCAGTGTTTATAAACAATGCTGCAAAGTAAGCTGTGGTATATTATTTGTAAGGAACTTATATTTATATTCATATTATTTTCTCTGGTAAATAATCTTGTTATCGTGGCTGTCGATACAGTTAATTTATTACTACTAGTCTAAGTCTGGGGAGGGGGAGGACGGGTTGCCTACCTGTTGGTCATTGCCTTCCACAACCCCACATAGGACTGCGCCCGATTATCGGCTTTCGCTGATGGGCGTAATAGCACTTTTGTGCTGCAAATTTAGTATTGTGCTGTTCTCCATTTGAGATTCAGCTAATTATTTTTTCTCTCTTTCTATTCTTTCTTAGTTTATAGAGGGGTTTTTTTTTTTTTCTTCTTTTAGTTTCCACCAAGGTCCCTGATCAGGGACTTCCTCCGGGGGGCCATGGAGGCAGTCAAGATTCTCTCCCTGAATGCGAGGGGGTTAAATGTCCCGGAAAAAAGGCGTATGCTTCTTCAGGATCTGCGCCGGCTTAAGGTAGACCTAGCTTTGATCCAAGAGACTCATTTCCGAAGTGGGAGCCTGCCTTTTTTGCGGAGCAACTTCTATCCGACTGTGTATCACTGCACCAATGAGACTTCTAAGTCCAGAGGTGTTTCTATTTTAATTGCTCGACATGTTCCCTGGAATTGTTCAGAAGTAAAAATGGATAAGGAAGGTAGATCTCTGTTCCTTAAGGGCTCAATTGGGGGAGTAGCCGTGACGCTTACGAACATTTATGCACCTAATTCTAGTCAAGATAATTTTATTTCCAAGATGCTGACTACTCTACAGATGTTTATTACAGGCCAATTGATAGTAGGAGGAGATTTTAATATACCGTTGATACCTACGGAGGATACATCCTCCGGACACTCTTCTATTACCCCAAGTGTCAGACATCGCATTGCACGTTCTATACATAGGGCACAGCTGATCGATGCATGGAGGTTACTCCACCCGTCAGAGAGAGATTATACATTCTATTCTACGCCTCATAGACAGTATTCAAGAATTGGTTATTTTTTTATCCCTCACGACTATTTGCATGCTCTTAGAGACGCTTCTATTGAACCAATCACGTGGTCAGACCATGCCCCCATCTTAATATCTTATTCCCTAATGGACGGTGTTACTGCCAAGACACGGACGTGGAAGTTGAATAAAAGCTTGTTGCAGGATAAGGAGGTGCTCCAGGATGTAGTTAGGGAAGTAGATCAATATTTTGTTATTAATGACACCTCTGACAGTAGTCCAGGAATAGTGTGGGAGGCACATAAGGCGGTTATTCGGGGGGTTCTGATCAAACATGGGTCGCGTATCAAAAAGATACGCATGGCACGGGTGAAAGCATTATTGAGTGACCTACACCTAGCCGAGGCTAGGCATAAGCATATTCAGACTATAGCAGGTGAAACGGGAATTAAACTCTTGCGGAATAAAATTACCGACCTAATGCAATCTCAAGCTAAGGCATCATTACAAAAATGCAGACGAATCTCATACGAGTCCGGCAATAAGTGCGGTAGAATCCTAGCTCAAACGTTAAAAGATCAAGCGCTTGCGAGTTACATCCCCCATATTAAGACCCTCCACAACCAGAAAGTCACCCTCCCGCGGGAAATAGCGGGGGAATTCAAAGAATTTTATAGGTCTTTATATAACATACAGACCCCCGAGCTCTCTTACACTCATATTGAAGATTATCTGTCCGCCTCTGATATGCCCAAACTGTCAGAAGAGGTAAGAAGGGCACTAGATGTACCGGTTACCCAGCAGGAGCTACAGGCGGCGGTAGGGATGGTAAAGTTAGGGAAGGCCCCAGGACCAGACGGGCTTACGGCCCTATACTACAAAACGCTACTACCGGTATTGGGGAATTTTATGCTTAAATTCTTCAATTCGCTGGGGACAACTCAGGTATTCCCAAGTGAATCCCTGCTTGCTTACATTACGGTAATCCCTAAGGAGGGAAAGGATCCTTCACAGTGCAGTAGTTATAGACCAATCTCACTACTTAACACGGACCTTAAGATATTTACGAAATTATTGGCATCCAGAATACAAGGCCTTCTCCCGTCACTGATTCATCTAGACCAGGTGGGCTTTGTGCCCACCAGGGAAGCACGAGATAATACGGTTAGGGTGCTTAACCTCCTACATATAGCTAACGACATTAAGACCCCTTGTGTTTTTCTGGGGACAGACGCGGAGAAGGCCTTCGACAGGGTGAACTGGAGATTTATGACTTATGTTTTGCGGTATGTAGGCTTTGGCGAGAGGCTACTGAATTGGATAGACTCTATTTACTCTAAACCAACAGCTCGGGTTCGGGTTAACGGAGTTCTGTCCGAACCGTTTGAAATACATAATGGCACTCGCCAGGGATGCCCGATGTCCCCTCTCCTTTTCGCCCTGTCGCTGGAGCCTTTTTTATGTAAGGTGCGAGCCAATCCCAGTGGGAGATAGGCAATACAAAATCGCTGCATATGCAGATGACATGCTATTTTCCCTGACTAACCTAACGATTTCTCTCCCCAATTTGATGCAGGAATTCAGGGAGTATGGTGTCATCTCCAATATGAAGATCAATTTCCATAAATCCGAAGCAATGGGCATAGGTCTTTCGCAGGGTCTTATAGGAAGGCTCCATCAGGATTTTAAATTCAAATGGACTCCCTTGGCCCTGAAATATTTGGGAACGTATATTCCACCAACCATATCTCAAGTTTATACTTTTATCTTCCCTCCATTACTGTCGACAATTCGTGCCCTGCTGGTTAAATGGAATAATGGCCTGCACTCTTGGCTGGGCAGATGCAACATCATCAAGATGTGCGTTCTGCCTAAGTTTCTTTATCTTCTGCAAGCATTGCCGGTTAATATTCCCTCTCACTACTTTTTACAGATTAGGAGGTTATTATCTAACTTTATTTGGGCTCACAAACGACCGAGACTTAACTACCGACAATTGACCAGACCGAAACAGCAGGGAGGTTTAGCGATTCCAGACCTTCGTAGCTATTATCAGGCCGCCCATCTGACTAGACTGATAGACTGGAATAGACACTATGATACCAAACTGTGGACCCAGCTGGAACAAGCCCAAATGGGGGTGGCACTGAATAGGGCTCCCTGGTGCTACAGTAGATTATCAAATAGGGTGAAAAACCATCCTCTCATAGGAATAACCTCACGTATCTGTGCGTCTCTCTTCGTGAGTGCGGGGCTTGTATCGCAGACTTCTCCACTTCGCCCAATTCTAGGGACCCCAGAGTTTTCCCCCGGGGTCACGGAGCTAGCGTTCCGTTCTCTTAGGACGTCTGGGATTTACCAGGCGTCCCACTTTTTTAAGGGGGGTAAATGGGCAACTACCACTGATCTAATGGATCCGGAGGGCCTGTACAAATTAGACTTTTGGAAAGCAACTCAATTGAATCATTTTTTGAGGTCCCTGCCTCCCCCCGACAGTTACAATCGAAGTTTGACCTCCTACGAAGCCTACTGCTCGGAAGGAGGTGCTATGTCTCATGCTTTATCCGCCACATATCACATATTGACCAAGGCACCGGATGATAGGGGTCCGAGCTGTTTGGAGGCCTGGGAGAGGGATATGCGATGTCGTTTTTCGATACGCCAAAAACAAAATATCCTATATTTTACACACAAATCCTCCATCTGCTCAAGAACTCAGGAGACCAATTTTAAAATTTTAACCAGATGGTATAATACCCCGGCGAAGCTACATCGGCTTTTTCCGGCAGCGTCAGACAGATGTTGGAGATGTCGGAGGGAAGAGGGTACGATTCTCCACGTCTTCTGGTCCTGCCCACTTTTGGAGCAGTTCTGGAAGACAGTTGGGGAAACGATCTCAAAATTTTCTGATACTCCTTTTCCGGTGGGGCCTGCCTCTTACCTCCTCCATGCCACGAATATGCCTCGCAAGAAATATCAGACCTCCTTGCTTCGGCATCTTTTGGATGCCGCCAAAGCATGTATTCCACTGCGTTGGAAGAACACCCACCCACCGACAATTGGTATGTGGTTGAGAAGGGTAGAGGATATTAAGAGAATGGAAGACTTAATTCTGACATACAGGGGACAGAACGAGCAATTTATTAAGACATGGTCAAATTGGAATATATTCATATGTTCAAGAGAGGGCAGGACCCTTCTGGATGAGGATGCCCTGAATGGGGGAGTATACTCCTCGGGTATGAACCACTGATAGAATGTACATAATATCACGGAGATCTTGGAGCCAGGCATTTGATGTTTGATATAGAAGGACAGGTCTGCCCCCATGGACCCCTTGGACTCCATCCCTCATTCTGTTTCCCCCCTCTCCCCCCCCTTATATACCTTTACCCCATCTATTCTTGTGTTTAATTTTCTAGCTATTTCTTGTTTCTTTCTCTAACACTTTTTTTTTTTTTTTAAGGGGTTTGAGCCTGGAGGGAACGTTAGAGTTTCCTCCACGCCCAAAACATCTTCTTTATATATAATTTTGAAAACTGGGTGGGATTTATGGTGCTGATTAGTGTTTCTGGATCAATCTTGGTAAGGGTATTTGGTCTTTACAATATGGAACTGGGGTTGCCATGTTGGGATAGGTTCTTTACGGTGGAGTTATGGAAGGAGTGGCTTAGAAGGACCCGAGAGGTTAGATGTTTTTGTTTTTCTGTTCCATAGATCGAAGTCCCACATGTGCATGTTGTATGGACCATTTGTTATTGCATTGATCTATTTTGTACGCCTATTGGTTCATCGTATTATCTACATGTTTTGCTTTGCTCCATATCTTTCTACCCTTTGAATAAAATATAAAATTTGAAAAAAAAGTAAACCTAGACCACATCTCATACCTTTCCGTGCTCACCTATCGGTCTATTCAAGACAATTTACAGCTTCTCTACAAAATCACTCCTGCAGATCATATATAATAAGAATAGCCTGAAATATTATATAGACAATTATCTGTTGCATATGTATTCATTATATGTGTCTTTTTTTATATATTCACCTGACTGTACACTTGGTTTATTGTGTCTGTTAACCTGTAGAATGTTAATAAAAACTTATGTTAAAATAAAAAATAAAATAAAAAATAAAACAATCTAGCAGTGCAACTGGAAGGGAATTCTAGTTATCAATTGGACAGTGATTAGTTCATAGGATCCAAGAATCCAAGGTGATTCATGTAGTGAACCAAAGTGAGAGATGACGCACCAAAGTGAATCTAACATCCCTGGGTGAAGCCTATAAAGGCATGGCCATCACACGCCCACCAACATCATGTAGGTGTGCACTGCAGGAGGGAGGTGACCTGGGCTGGGCGGAGTGCCAATACACTCGTCAGTGCCAATCCACTCCTCCATCTAGCCAGCAGATGGTACTACCGTGAAAAGGAGGGGCAGTGCCACAGCAGTGACACTGCACCTGCAACACACAGTAGGTGGCGTGGATGCATGGCGCAGGAACATCCACCCCCCCAAGTATAAGGGGAGGAGGAGAGTCCGCGACATGCATCGCGGCTCCCGGGAGGGATGGGAGCCACAGGGCCCCTAAGCTAGATCACATAACACACTAAATAGAACAAGGAAGGCTGTATATCTAATCAAGGGATGGGAGGTAACACCCCATCCTAAGGGTGTTGGCCCTAGAGAGAGAGTGAATTAAACAAACCAGTAATATCAGTATAATTACTAGATGTAAAGATTGTTATTAGACCTAGATAAACCTAAACTATGTGCTTCTATCCCTATATTGCTATAAGAAAAAGGGGAACCAGTGGGACTTTATATGAGGCGGTGACCTGGTAAGGTCCATTGCCTCCATCCCTATCTATATGTCAAAAAGGAGGGGAAAGGGGATTGGGACTTTGAATGAAGCACGTAGGTATAAAGAATTCACATCTACACATCTAGTAATTATACTCATATTACTGGTTTGTTTAATTCCCTCCCAACACCCTTAGGATGGGGCTGTTACCTCCCATCCCTTGATTAGATATCAAGGGATGGGAGGTCCTGCACCATGCATCAACATTACCTTCTGTGTGTTGCAGGTATGGTGTAACTGCTGTGAGTGTATTGGCATTGATGCTGGATGGCTCTCCGCCCAGCCAAGGACGCCTCCCTCCTGCAGTGTATATATATATATATATATATATATATATATATATATATATATATATATATATATATATATATGTAGCGGTGTGTTGCCACTAGTAACTAACATCCACCATATAACCCTGCTGCCAGACTTCCATATATCCCTTCTGAGACAATGAACAGTCATTTGCTTTGTTTTGTTTTTGTTTATTGGGGGGATATAACTTGGTTGGGGGAAAGGATATATGGGATGCCCATAGATCAAATTACTTTGCCATCATATTTATAAATTAGAACTTCGTTTGAGCCTTGAAGAAATGATGCACACATATAACATCTACAGTCTTGCCCTGCCTCACCATGCAGATTATTGCTCCTCCTCTGCGTAACTTCTGCAGGCTATTGCTCCCAGAAATCCTTCCCTCCTGCACAAACTTTTTCTGTAGCACATTGTTTCGTGACACCTCCTCTTCTATATGCAAAAGAACCCACTCTGAATAGTCTCTGATGCTGACTCTGTTTAGTTGCTGCTACTAGGCCAGAGGTCTGCAGTACCTCTCCCTGGAGGTCTAGTAGATTAGTAGCATGTGTTGAACGGTGGACTACTGTTCCCTGCTAGTCCAGCCTGCAAATCCTGCACCCTCAGGTCACATCAATTTGACACTATTCCCCACAGTCTCCCCTCTGTTCCAGGACTCCTCATCAATGACTGCATAAAGAGGAGAACTTCATCCATGACCGCGTAAGGATGAAGTTCCTTTCCCGACTTCCTGGCATGTCTCCACATCCAGCTCTCCACTGTGGTATGCTCACTGACTTTTCTCTGCCCCGAGTCCATGATGGAGAACTTAACTGGACCGTATGTTCCGACAGCTTCTCCTGCCCCTGTGCTCCAGGAACCCCTCATCAATGACCGTGTAAAGATGAGGATTTCACCCATGACTGTGTAAGGGTGAAATTCCCTCACAGTTCTCCTGGGCCTCCTCCTGTGATCGGTGCACCCCCCCCCCCAGATGGGGGTGCCCTCCTGTTGCTGTCTAGTACGCCATTCTCCACTTCTCCCAGCCAACAACTCCTTCCAGTGGCCTGTTACCTCAGCTTATATGGGAGGCCTGCGCCCTGTCAATTCCAGTTGGGGACTGGTCAGGGATCCTCGCATGAGCTGCCTGCCACTCCAGTTTTTTTTCCTTCATTGATGGTCTCAGCACTTAGGGTCACTCTACTTCAATTTCTTGAAATCTATCTCCCCTGGATGATTTTCTTGCTGGATACAGGCCACTCACACCACTTCAGCTCCAAGTGGAGATGCCCCCTTTTGGGGGATCCCCAATCTTGTAAGTATGGTAGAGATTGGGTTTTAATACTTGGTTTTATTTTTCTTTATTTTTAAAGTTCTTCCTTTTTTCCTTGGATAGGATCAGACCATACAGCAACTCCTTCTATTATATTTTTTATTGAACTTGCGTGCATGCTCCTGAAGAGTGGATCAATCCACGAAATACATAGAGCTATTATATGCGGTGTACCTATGATTTAATTGATATCTATCAGTATGTATAATTTTTTTTTATATTAATCATGTGGCAACCCATCTATATTGTATGTATAGATATACATTTTTATGAATTGCACCAGTTATTTTAATTGTATTAAATATACACTCATTCATGATTATGCATTTGTATGTTAATTTATATAATAAACTGAATTCTTTATACCTACGTGCTTTATTCAAAGTCACAATCCCCTTTCCCCTCCTTTTTGACACATAGATAGGGATGGAAGCAATTTACCTTACCAGGTCACCGCCTCATATAAAGTCCCACTGGTTCTCCTTTTTCTTTTAACCTCGAAGACCCTTGCCAGTGAGGAGAGCCAAGCCATCCATAAACCAGGGATTCAGCACTCAGAGTCAAGAACCAACCACCTAAGCTTTCGCACAAAGGAATGAGGGCATGCTGTGCTGGCTGTGTCACTCCTGAAGCCATACTTGACCCACTGTCTGGCTGCAGGAGGAATCCATGGAGTGTGGTGCTCTATGGAGGATGTCCTTTTATGGTCTGTGCAGCCCACTTGGACCTGACTGAGGGGGTGGTTTGAATGTGAGCTTTGGGTGAACCAGCTTTACAGCCGAGCGCTGTTGGACTCCGGAAGTATGGTAACATTTTTGGGTATTGGGGTAGCAGGAGAGGCAGGTCCGGTTGCAAGAACCCTGAGGGTGGTGTACATACATGAGGATACATAGGAATACCCACTGGTATCAGTGACAATCCCCATGGCCTGTGGCACAGTTGTCCAGGAGATTGGGATAATCTGTGACCTCATCTTTGATGTTATTATTTGTATTTTTATCTGTTGAGCTTTGGGACTACGGAGCCAAGCACTACCAGCATAACCAGACTTCTCTGTTCCCTTTAGGGGGCTGGACGCTAACACTTTAGAGGACACAGATAGAATTGCATCTGAGGCAGATGGTCCACCAGCTAAGGAGGCTCCTGAGGGGCATTCTTGTGCAGGCCATGGCTGGGTTTAATATAGAGGTAGCCCCCCTTTGCAGGTTATGTCCAAAGAAGAAATCTTCTCTAGTCTTGCCCACCCTGATCTCGAGGTGTCACAGGGTGCATTTTAATCTGCCCAAAAGAGGGATCCCACATTGAAAAATGCCTGGGAAGTTACCATAGTTAATGGGATGTCAAAAGTACCCGAGGACAAAAAAGGTTTCCCCACCTCGTGGTCATTGGTGAGCTGCTATACTGGATTACCGAGGTTAGGAAAGAAGTGATTGACCAGTTACTGGTTCCTCAGCCTTTCTGATGCACGGCGCTTGACCTAGCCCACAATGACGCATTGGGGGGGGGGCACTTTGAGGCTGAAAAGATCGAGGCACAAATAACACAAATTCTACTGAAAGTGAGTGACAGCAGAGGTGAGACGTTATTGCAGTTTATGTCCCACCTGACAGCTGACTGCACCAATGCCCCACTTGAGAAACCCATTGGTGCTGTTGCCCATTATCGAGGTACCATTTGAGTGAATTGTGATGGATTCGGTTTACCCTTTGTTTATATCAGCTTGAGACCACCCATGCATCCTCGTGGTACTTGATTATGTCACTAGATATTCAGAGGCAGTTTTGCTAAGGCAGACTACTTCAAAAGCAATTGACGGGGAATTGTTTAATATGTTCTCTGGGACAGGATTCCTGAAGGAGATCTAGACAGACTAATACACCCCATCCATGTCCCAAGTGATGACAGATCTGTGCAAGTTGTCTCAAAGCAAACAGCTCTGCACATCTGTCTATTATCCACAGCCAGATGGACTGATAGAGGGGTTAAATAAAACTCTCAAGTCAATGCTTAAAAGGGTTGTGCAACAAGATGAAAAAGACTGGGACTGTCTACTCCAAGCACTGATGTTTGCTATTAGGGAAATGCCTTATGCCGCGTACACACGAGCGGACTGTATGGCGTACTTAGTCCGTCATACAATCCGACGGACAGTCCGTCATACTTTCCACTGAACGGACTTGACCACACACGGATACACGAACAGTCCCTCGAAAGCTTGCGCGATGACGTGTACAGCACGTACGACGGGACTAGAAATAGGAAGTCCAATACACAGCAAAGCACCCTTCCGCCGTGTAAATCCTTTCTGGGCATGCGCCATTCTTAGTCCGTCCAACTAGCACACTGACGACCGTATTGTCCGCTGAAACCAAAGTATGACGGACAGAATTATGGAAAATCCGAAATACTTAGTACGCCAGACTGCACGCTGAAAAAGTCCGCTGAAGCCCACACACGAGCGGACTGTCCACTGAAATGTGTTTCTACGGACTAAGTACGCCATACAGTCCGCCCGTGTGTACGCGGCATAAGAAGTCCACAGGATTTTCCCAGTTTGAATTGGTGTATGGGCAAAGACCACAGGGACTGCTTGACTAAGTGAAGGAAACGTGGGAAAGTGAGTTGTCTCCTCATAAGACAATTGTAGAACATATAACTCAGATGAGAGAGAAGATTGCTAAGATGATGCCTTTGGTCAAGGAGTACATGCAAAAAGTGTAGGGGACACAAAAAAAGGTGTACAATCTACCAAATTTAGACAGTTCTAGGTTGGGGATCAGGTTTTTTTGGGGACCAGTAACACCAATACAGTGATCAGTGCTAAAAAATGTACTGATACTGTATAAATGACACTGACAGGGAAGGGGTTAACATCAGGGGCAATCAAAGGGTTAAATGTGTTCCCTATGTGTGCTTTCTTACTGTGTGGGGGATGCTGACACTAGACAAAGAGAGATCGATGTTTCTGATTAGTAGGAATCACAGATCTCTCTCTACCTTCCACTGTGACAGAATTATGGTCTGCCTTGGAGGTAGCCACTGGTCATCACGGCTGCTGGACCCACTGATTGGCTCCTGTTGTGTCCTATCACAGCAGGAGTGGGTTGGTGGCTTGTGTGCGCACCCCAGACCTGGAAGTGCGAACAACTTACAGGTACGTTGTTTCGCGCAGCAGGGCCATCCTGCCACAATATATGTGCAGTGGGCGGTCCAGAAGTAGTTAACCTTGATTCAATTAAATTAACTGTTTTGCTTTCACCAAACTGCGTGTGTATATATATATATATATATATATATATACACACACACACACATATATATTTGCTAAAACTGGTCTTGAAGCGGAACTATACTCACCTGTTCTCCATTTGCAGCGCTGTGATCCCCTGTGATTAACACCTCGCTGGCCCCGTCACCTGGTATGGACTTAAAGGGGAAGCCCTATGCCGAAAAAACAGCGTGGGGGTCACCCCCAAGGTCCATATCAGACCCTTGGAAATTGAAAAGTGTGTAAAAAGCGTGTGTGTATCACAGGGTGACACTGCAAACACACCTAGATTAATGTGCCATCGTCCCGATATGAATTATGAATGAAGAAAACTAATATTAAATGGACTTTATAAGGCACATAAGTACTTTATCTATGAAAAAAAGTTGTATTACAGATATAAATATTGTGACACTTTCACATAAGTATAATACAACAAATAAAAATATTATACTTGAAATGAGATATCTAGGTGAAGACAATCATGTATAAAAAACAAAGTATAAAGTCCTCTATCATGTGACTAGTACACGTGAAGTGAGATGAGAGGCATTCTTCAGATGAAATAGACGTTTCACTGATCAGGTGTAGCAAGATGTGTCAACTTGTCTGAAGTAATCAAGAAAGTAGATGGAATACTCTTACCAGATGCGGTGGACTCCCCAGTCTTACGACAGTAGAGTCAGGAACGCTTAGGGTCTGCACATGCGACCAGATGGTAGATTAAAAGCAGTCCAACGGGATTCCCAGAAAGCTCAGAGTGATGGAACAGCCGTGGCGGGCGTCTCTCAGGGGGATCCCTCAAGTTGTCCGGATCAGGTGTGGCCCATTTGCATTTCAGACCCCAAGTGTAAAGGGGGTTCGACAAGGATGGTAGAAACAAAAGAAAAAGCTCCAAATGGTGCAGGTCAAAAAAAGTTTACCAGGAGGTATTTATTAAAAAGTCATAAAAAAGGACATTAATCATGACAAGTGATCACAAAAACGGAAGCGTCTGCTTCTAGCACCCCACATTGCTTTTATTGACGCTTCCGTTTTTGTGATCACTTGTCATAATTAATGTCCTTTTTTATGACTTTTTAATAAATACCTCCTGGTAAACTTTTTTTGACCTGCACCATTTGGAGCTTTCTTTTTTCTTTTGTTTCTACCATCCTTGTCGAACCCCCTTTACACTTGGGGTCTGAAATGTAAATGGGCCACACCTGATCCGGACAACTTGAGGGATCCCCCTGAGAGACGCCCGCCACGGCTGTTCCATCACTCGGAGCCTTCTGGGAATCCCGTTGGACTGCTTTTAATCTACCATCTGGTCGCATGTGCAGACCCTAAGCGTTCCTGACTCTACTGTCGTAAGACTGGGGAGTCCACCGCATCTGGTAAGAGTATTCCATCTACTTTCTTGATTACTTAAGACAAGTTGACACATCTTGCTACACCTGATCAGTGAAACGTCTATTTCATCTGAAGAATGCCTCTCATCTCACTTCACGTGTACTAGTCACATGATAGAGGACTTTATACTTTGTTTTTTATACATGATTGTCTTCACCTAGATATCTCATTTCAAGTATAATATTTTTATATGTATTAATCACATGATAGAGGGCTCTATTTTCAGTTTTCTTAGCATTTACGATTGCTTACACACGGATATTTTCCCTTGTGAATACATCACTATTCAATTAGCGCTACACTATTATTTTGTTTATAACTTTGGGCTTTGTTTGTTTGAAGTGTTAGCAGCTGTTTTTTCACTTTTATTCTAATATAGCACAGTGTTTTCCCCCCTACCTAATACAACAAATGTTTACATACAAGAAGATTTTTTTTTTAAAATATATCACTGTGACCCAAACTGCCTGATCAATGTTATTATCCAGTGAGGCTTATTGTATAACATATAGTACAAAAAATCGAAGATATAAAGCCAATAATTTGGAATCCAATAGCCCAGGCTTGTTCAAAATTCCACAAGGATAATATGAGGCATATGGGTCCAGACTTTAGTTGACAAGAAAGTTCGACATCTAAGTTAGCGCTTCTTCAGGAGCGGTTCATACTAAAAAGAATATACATCAGAAAAAAGCAGAAAACAAACAATTTAACCACTTCCTGCCCGCGCTATAGCCGAAAGACGGCCGGGAGGGCGTCCCTGGACGTCCTCCTATTTACTTCCCCTCTGCGCGCTGCCGTGGGCGTGCATCGGGGAAGTTCTGTGCTGGCCGTGTCCCTCGGACACAGCCAGTCACAGATCACTGTAAGCGGCCAATCACAGCAGCCGTTTACAGCGCGATCGGCGTGTCCAATGAGAGATGATCTCATATG
This sequence comes from Lithobates pipiens, assembly GCF_037356315.1. Taxonomy (NCBI): domain Eukaryota; kingdom Metazoa; phylum Chordata; class Amphibia; order Anura; family Ranidae; genus Lithobates; species Lithobates pipiens. The sequence goes on along the minus strand of NW_027507748.1, from coordinate 300,485,124 downwards.
TAAACATATGAGATCATCTCTCAGCGCCGCTCTCCCTCCTCACACAGACAGCGTGTGAGAAGGGAGAGATAAGCGGCTGCAGCGGCCATAAGTAAAAAAAAAAAAAGTAAATAAAAGTGCCATCCGCCCCAGTGCCATCCCCCCAGTGCCATCCGCCCCAGTGCCATCCTCGCCCAGTGCCATCCGCCCCAGTGCCATCCTCGCCCAGTGCCATCCTCCCCCAGTGCCACCTGCCCCCAGTGCCACCTGTTAGTGCTATCTGTCCCCAGTGCCACCTGTTAGTGCTATCTGTCCCCAGTGCCACCTGTTGTCAGTGCCATTTGTCCCCAGTGCCATCTGTCATCAGTGCCACGTATAAGTGCCATCTGTCTTCAGTGCCACATGTCATCAGTGCCACATATTGCCATCTGTCATCAGTGCCACATATTAGTGCCATCTGTCATCAGTGCCACGTATCAGTGCCATTTGTCATCAATGCCATCTGTCAGTGTCACATGCCAGCTGTTGTTAGTGTCATGTGTCATCAATGCCACTTATCAGTGCCATCTGTCATCAGTGTCACGTGTCATCGGTGCCACGTATTAGTGCCACGTGTCATCAGTGCCACGTATTAGTGCCATCTGTCATCAGTGCCACGTGTCATCAGTGCCACGAATAAGTGTCATCAGTGCCACGTATCAGTGCCATCTGTCATCAGTGCCACATCAGTGTCACGTGTCATTGTCCTGGTGCTCCAGGGCCTTCAAAAGTGTAATAGGTAGTCAACAAGTAAGTTGTGTAATTTATGCTCCTAGAACACGTGATGGCGCTTCCTGCATGTTGGGCCTCTCTATGTGGCCAGGCTGTGAAAAAGTCCCACACATGTGGTATTGTAATACTCAGGAGGAGTAGCAGAATTTTTTTGGGGGTGTAATTTGTGGTATACACGTGCCATGTGAGAGAAATAACCTATTACAATGACAATTTTGTGGAAAAATATTACAAAAAATTAAAAATCTTAATTTTGCAAAGAATTGTGGGAAAAAATGACAACATCAAAAAGCTCACCCTGCCTCTTACTAAATACCTTGGAATGTCTACTTTCCAAAAAGGGGTCATTTGGGGGGTATTTGTACTTTCCTGGCTTGTTCGGGTCGCAAGAAGTGAGATAGGCCACCAGTACATCAGATGTGATGAATTTTGTATGATTCGCACCACAACTTGTGGACTCTCTAACTTTCACAAAGACCAAAAAATATCCACTAATTTGGGTTATTTTTACCAAAGATATGTAGCAGTATAAATTGTGGCCAAAATCTATGAAGAAAAATTAATAATTTGCATAATTTTGTCATAGAAACAAAGAAATATGCGTTTTTTTTCAAAATTTTCGGTCTTTTTTCATTTATAGCGCAAAAAATAAAAACCCCAGAGGTGATCGAATACCACCAAAAGAAAGCTCTATTTGTGGGAAAAAAAGACAAAACATTCATTTGGGTACAGTGTTACATGACTGAGTAATTGTCATTCAAAGTGTGAGAGCACCGAAAGCTGAAAATTGGTCTGGGCATGAGGGGTGTTTAAGTGCCCAGTAAGCAAGTGGCTAATACATACTCATCATTTAATAAAGAGAAAATAAAGAGAAAAAACAAAACAATAAAACAGACTTAAGTGTCCGACAAGTATGTCCCATGTTAATGAATGAATGAATGAATGACTTGTATAGCGCTACCTATACGAACTGAATCACCTCAGGGCGCTTTTCTTGCCACCGGTGTCCATCTGCAGCTTTTTATGCGGTCCTTTAAACTGTAGAGTCCCGACACACTACCCAAAGAGTGCCATATCACCAGGACCTATACAAGAAAGAAGGCTGACAAACACGAAGGACACATCCCCAAAGATGGCAGCCAAAGGGTGAGTAACAAAGCGGAGAATGGGAATCTGCAAATAGGTACACATGGGAGTTCAGTGCAATCAACAATGACACATTAAATTAAGCATGTGTTACCTATGAAGCTTGCCAAGTAGTATAAAGTAAGGGTCCTTTCACACGGGGCGGATCAGTTCTGATCCGCCCGGTGGATATCCGTCTGCTCAGCGGGGATCACTCCGCCGATCCCCGCTGAGCAGGGAGATGACAGCTCCGTCTCTGCACACTGTGCAGGGACGGACCTGTCACAGCGCCGCTCTCCCCTATGGGAGATCGGATGACGACGGACCGCAGTGCCCGTCGTCATCCGATCCGATCCGCAGACGGATGGAAAAATAGCTTTTTCCTCCGTTACACTTTTTTGGATCGGAGCGGGTCGGATGTCAGCGGACATGTCACCGCTGACATCCGACGCTCCATAGACCTCTATGGAGCACCCGTTCAGGTCCACCTGAAAAACTGACAGGCGGGCCTGAAAGGGACATCAGTGTGAAAGAGGCCTAAGAGAAACCTTTTCAAGAAATGGACCAAGCGCAGTATATATCATGCCATGTAAAATCTAAAAAGAAATGATCCACTATGCTTATTATAACAAAGTACCTTACCGTAGGATTTAAAATAGTTGTATAAACAGGGTTTTTTATTCTTCAAAGAATAAAGAATAAGAAGAATAATAATAAGCATAGTGGATCATTTCTTTTTAGATTTTACACATATTTATTTGTAAGAAATTTGGAAAACTATTTATCATTTTCCTTCCACTTCACAATTGTGTGTCATTTTGTGTTGATCTATCACATAAAACCCCAATAAAATATATTTACATTTTTGGTTGTAACATAACAAATTGTGGAAATTTTCAAGGGGTATGAATACTTTTTCAAGGCACTGTATGTTTGGTAAATGAACATAAAGGGTATAAAGTGCAAAAAAAAACACATTTGAATCGACAGTAATGACCTGTAGGCCCTTAGAGAATCTTTGACCTCAGGCATGAAGGGGGGGGGGAGGACTGACCTTCTTCATCTCAATCTACTCCCTTAAAATTGTGAGGACATGGGACCAGAAGCAACGGCGCAGTTTAGTAAACAATATGTAAAGAATGCAACATTCAACTTTTAAGCAAGAGTTCCCCCTAATGTGTGCTGTCATTTTATACTAAGTCCTTTGAGTTGTGGGGGAAAGAAAAGAGGAGGTCCTTGCAGTGTAGATATCCAGCATCTTTAGCTAGCTCAACAAGAGCCCAAGGGAACTGCTGCACAATGATGACCAGCAACAAGAGATAACATATGCAAAGTGTTTCCTTTGAAGGCTCTCATGTAGAAAGATAGGATAAAGATGTCTGCATGCGGTGTCCTTTTTTATGTGTGCACAAAGTGGGCTTTCACCTGCTCACCAGTCCTGGATATACTAAAGCTCAAAGGAATGGGATGTCCTGCAACAGGCTCTTGAAGGTTACCCGTTTGGCAACTTGATGACCCAGGGATCCAGCATGTCTGTATAGAGGTGTCCTGGGTGTACATGCAGCCCAGGACATGTGGTGTCTGCGACAAGTGACTGCGTCCGACTGTGGATCAGGCAGCCTTGTGGTCTCTCTCCCAGGATCACTCCTTCCTCAGCTCTGCATCCTGGGAGGCTGTAGTCTGCCCTGTGGATCACAGTGAGGCTGTTGTGGCCAAGACTGCATGTTCCAAGATGTCCCTCTCCTCTTCTTTTCTGTGGCCTCCCCCTAATGCAGCCAATAAGGAGGGCAACCGAGCAGCTGGCTTTTTTTTGGCAAACGCCACTCTCCTGTAGCAGCAGCTGGCCGAATGGATGGGGGATTTGGCACCTGCTACACATGCATTAACCGCGGTTCCCAACCAGCTCACACATATATATAGCGGCAGAATGGCTCTCCTGGGCGAAATCCCATATAAGTCCTACCCTTTTTCGACCATCAGAGGGCATGCGCCTGCTGCGCGACAGGGGCACGATCGCAGCCGGGCATATGCGATTACATGCACGAGCACCAGCATCGGGATTTGTGTGTGTAAACAGTGTCAAAAGTGTCTGATCTGTTCGCCATAATGAGGCAGTCCCGATTAAAAATTGCAGATCCCCACCACTACTATTAAAAAAAAAAAAAATACAATATAAATGCCATAAACCTTTCCCATAGTTTGTAGATGCTATAACTTTTACGCAAACCAATCAATATACACTTATTGCAATTTTTTTTTTAACCAAAAATATGTAGAAGAATATATATTGGCCTAAAGTGATCAAGAAATGTTTTTTTTTCAAAATTGTCCCTCTTTTTTTGTTTACAGCACAAAAAATAACAACCGCAGAGGTGTTCAAATACCACCAAAAGAAAGCTCTATTTGTAGGAAAAAAGGATGCAAATTTTGTTTGGGTACATCATTGCACGACCGCGCAATTGTCAGGGACAGGGACGCAGTGCCAAATTGTAAAAAGTGGTCTGGTCAGGAAGGGGGTAAAATCTTCTGGGGCTGAAGTGGTTAAAAAGAGATAGAAAGATTATACCAAAAATGTATATATAAAAAAAGCATGAATAACATTGTAGAAAGTGACACCAAACACAAACCAGATACTCTAATGACAAGAAATCATAGTAGCAATTCAAGTTTTAATGAACTATAAGGCCGGGTTCACAGTGCTCCGACATGGAAGTCGAATGACTTCCCCACACCAAAGACCATACCAGACCCTTCGGTCCAATATGGATTTTATGGGAAAATCCCATGCCAAAAAAAACGGCCAGGGGTCCCACCAAAATCCATACCCCTCAACGTGGGGGCTGGGTTCTTTAGGGCGGGGAGTGGCTCTGTGCCCCCCCCACCACAAAGTACCTCATCTCCATGTTGATGAGGACAAGGGCATCTTCCCGACTACCCTGGGCGGTGATTGTGAGGGTCTGTGGGCGGGAAACTTATTGGAATCTGGAAGCTCCCTTTAACAAAGGGGCCTCCAGATCCAAGCCCCCCTATGTGAGTAAGTATGGGGTACATTATACCCCTATTCATTCACCACTAAAAACGTAAAAAAAGAAACACAGGTTTTTTGACAGTTTTTTCCCCCTAAAACGTATCAATGTTCCTAGTCGTGGCTCCAACGTTTCTGCTTTCTCCGGTGATGTCTTCTACCGCCAGTCAATACACATATTCACCAGCACAGCATGGATCTCGAATTGCAGTCCAAAGCTTTTATTGTAGAAAGACCACATCACAAAGGGATAAGTGCAATGTTTCAGAGCCATGCAGGACCCCTTCATCAGGCGTGTGAGGGCTTTCCACCAAAATCCGTACCAGACCCTTATCCAAGCACACAGCCCGGCAGGTCAGAAATGGGGGGGCGAGTGAGCGCTCCCTCTCCTGTTCCATACCAGGCCACATACCCTCAATATGGGGGGATGGATGCTTTGGGGTAGAGAGGCTCTGTGCCTCCCACTCCAAAGCATCTCCCCATATCAATGAGGACATACCAGGCCACATGCCCTCAACAGAACGGCAGCCCCAAAGCACCCACCCCCCATGTTGAAAGCAATGTGGCCTGGTATGGTCCAGGGGGGCACTTGCTCGCCCCCACCGTTTTCCTGACCTGCCAGGCTGCATGCTCAGATAAGGGTCTGATATGGATCTTGGGGGGGACCCCAGACTGTTTTTTTTTTATTGTTTGGTATGGATTTTGAGGGGAAACCCCACACCAGACTCTTCGGTCTGGTATGATCTTGGAAGGAAGGCCCATGCCGTTTTTTTTTTAATTGGCACAGGGTTCCCCCTCAAGATCCTCAGACCACAAGTCGCATGCCACAAGTCGGATCAGTTAAGATGCGACTTACATTCAAATCAATGGGCTGAAATCATGCCCAAGTCAGACCAAAGTAGTGGCGGGCTGAAAGGCTACGCGCTCGGAGCTGACTGCTCCTACTATTGGCCTGCTGCCCTCTAGAGGAGGACAGCTATATATACACACAATGGAGAGCATGTGGGTGTGGCCATGGAACTGGAACTTCCAGCAGACCAATCTGTAAACAATAAATTATAGTTGCAGTCCTGCCAATCTCTGGGTGTGGGACCCACAGAGCCACGTGGAATGCCAGGACTGCATTTTACTTTGACGAGCATGCATCTGCCAATCATCTTGTAAGTGTTTTTAATCTTATCCTATTAAAGTCACCATTTTAATACTACACTCAGGTCGGTGCCTCCCCCTCCCTGTTTTTTCCATACATGTCTTGCAGAGTTCTGGACACACTCTGAAGGATGGCTGCCTTCCTTTTTAACCCTTAATACCCCTTTCTATGGATACATCACCATCCAGCTATTACAGCCACAGACTATACCCCTAAGCCCACGTACACACGGTCGGAGATTTTGCCAACCAAATCCGTCGGATTTTGCCCGACGGATTTAGTCCGACGGATTGTGTCCAAAACTGTTGCATACACACGGTTGGGCCAAGTTGGCAAAAAATCCGATCTTTCAGAAGGTGATGACGTAATTTCGTTACGATGGGACTACATTCAGGCCAGTAGCCAATAGCTTTGATGTAGGAATTTGATCTGAGCATGCGTAGCACTTGGTCCGATCAAAATGCTCTACACATGATCGGATTAGGTCCGTCTGGCCCGGTTGGTCGGGAAATATTTCCAACATGTTGGAAAATTGGGTCGGACGGAGATTCGGACGGAATCAGTCCGATGCATACCACACACACAGTCGGATTATCTGACGACGCGGTCCGATAAGACTCATTCCGACAGATTCTCCGACCGTGTGTACAAGGGCTAAGGATTACTCCATCTGGAGCGCAGGTAAATACTGACTATACTGCTAATCAAAGGTACTATCATGGCCCTTACTTGTGTGTGTCAATGGATCTGGAAGGAAAAACATGGATGAGATTACTGTTCATTTCTATATTGAAGAACGGTGATGCTAAAGAATAAAACGACAGAATGATTGTATAAATGCCACATGGCAGTAAATTATTACTAAAAATAATAAAAATAAGAATACAATCGTATATTGAGAGAGAACTACCTAAAGCTCAGGATCAATAGGAATAATTGTCAATGTTAGATAGTGTAGCAGAGTGTCTCAAAGAGAGCCTGAAACATTAAAATCTAATAAGAATGATTTATAAAAAAAAGAAAAAAGGGAGCTTGGAAAAGTCATGTTGGATGTTTACACATCTTCTAGGCTCCTCTCATACACTTTAAGAGACCTACACTTTTTGCACCCCTCTGTTTTGGCAATTTAGGTTCACATTGGAGTCAGTGCTCTAGAGCCTGGGGGACAAGTTGTGTTTGAAAAACTGCAAGGTTGACGAAAACTGCATATGTGAAGACTGACAAGACTGACAAGCCTGCTAGTTAGAGCATGGATTTGTGTAGTTAGTGCTGGGACACAACTAGGATTTTGTTTTTCTGGAACACTATAAAACACCTGTAAATAGACATGTAAATAGCGCCAATAAACACAGCACTGTTTGTAACTACATCACTGTCTGTGCCTGAAAGTGTGCTCACCCCAAGGAGCTTTCTACCTGTTACCTATCCCCAGCTCACAGTGGATATTAGAGAAGAGAAAAAATACCAAAAGAGGTATACTTTTGCTTCATTGACTACAGCAAAGCTTTTGATTGTGTGGATCATCATCAGTTGATTAAGAGCCTCTACAGAAAGGAAGAAGCTGTAGTGAGAACCGAATATGGCAATACTGGCTGGTTTCCAATAAAACATGGTGCCAGTCAGGGATGTATCCTGTTCAACCTGTTCACCCTATATGGTGAGGCCAGTTTCAGAAAAGTACGTTTGGAAGAAGAGTCTTAAAGTGGATATAAACCCTCGCATAAGTGAAGTGAACAGCCTCAGATAATATACAGAATTAAACATTAAACAAATCCTCCTACATAACTTTTACATGTATATCTACTGTCTTTATCTTTATATACTGTTTAGAAAGTGCATTCCACGTTAGAATATTCTCTTCCTGATTCACCTGTGGGTGTGGATTCTTGCTATACACTGTGAGACAGCTGACTGGAGGAATGGCACACACCCCCTCCCCACTGTCACAAATGTCACACCTACCCCAATGCAGGTGGTCAGACACTATAGCTACCTACTATGTGCTTCACCTATAGCAGCCCCCTTTCCCTTAAGGCAAGCAGGCCTACCAGTACTTGGTTGCCTCCAGAACTTATATGCAATGCTATAGTGCCTGGCCACCACAACAGGCCAGACACGAACAGAGCAAACAACAGACTACTTACAGTTTAGCAGACAGATAGTGTGGTTTTATGACAGTCCAGGTAAAAGGCAGACTGAGTTCAAGGAATAGTCCAATATCCGATCCGGGTCATACACAGGGAAATCCAACAGCAAATCAGGGCAGACAAATGGGAGACTTGATCAGGAACAATGCAGGTAACTCTGTCTCTATCACAAGCAAGGAATAGAGAGTGAAAGTAAAGGTATTCTCGCGCCAATCTACGTGCCCTAAAATAAAAGTTGTGGTTGCAGCAAAACACCGGCAGGGGTAATAACCCTCCCCAGAGTAAGTGATAATAGATAAGAATGGTGTTGCGCTCCAGCTAAATAAATATAATAAACTAAAATAGCTAGTACCTTCCTGCTACTTAGGTACTAGCTATTTTAGTTTATTATATTTATTTAGCTGGAGCGCAACACCATTCTTATCTATTAAGGAATAGAGAGTGTTCGGTTTGCTTATGTCAGGTGACTGACCAGATCAAACACCTTGCAGGTGAACACAGACAGGGAGAATGCAATAGCCAACATCCAGATGCTGGAATGAGGAGCAGGAGCACTAAGTGATCCTGACATTACCCCCCTCTGAGGAGGACCCCCCCAGACCCTCAAAGAAAAGCTAGACATCAAGCACAGGACCATCTGGCTGGAAAGACGTCAGTGGATTCACAAGGTCAGGCAGGTTAGCAGGGGACGTGTCACAGGGGTCAAGCCGGACAGCTGAAACACGAGCGGAATACAGAGAGCCCTGAAAAAAAGGTTGAAAGACCCACCTGGCTGCATGAGGCAGTTTATCCAAAGGGTGAATTGAACCTCTTAGACTAGTAAGAATAGGTGTAGTAGAAGTAGAGTGAGGCCAGGTTACAGAAAGCACTGAATAAGAAAAAGCAGGAGGCTCAATGGGCATGGGCCAGACATGCAGAATTGATGCAGTGGCCCACCGAGCTGCATTGCCAAGCACAGCGACTGTCTGAATCGCATCACCAGAAAGTCCTGAATAAGAAAAAACAGGTAGTTCAATGGGCATGGGCTAAACTGGCAAAAATTGATGCAGTGGCCGACTGGGCCACATCGCCAGGTGTAGCGACTGTCTTAATCGCATCACCAGATGTAGCGACTATCTGAATCGCATCACCAGGTGTAGCAACAGTGGAACTTGTGGACAAACTAGCCTGGCTGTGCCTCCAAGGGAGCGTCAGGCAAAGGTAAGGGTAATCCAGGGCACTTGACTTGAGGACTTAGAGGAAGTTTCTAAACAGTGCTTAAGGCTACGAGACAATGGATAAGCTCAGTTTCTAGGAGGAGAGGGTTCAGGCTGTGGCAATTGGCTGGAGAGGTGACCTGTAGAGAATTCAATAGACTTGTCAGTGTCATTTGTTATAACAGAGTCATATAAAAAGGTACATGGTTATGTAAACTGTAGTCACATTTTGAAATGTTGTCATGATCAGGATCTTAATAGGACTGTAATAAAGGCACGTGACTAGTACTGGCCACGCAAGAGTTATACATGGACAACTGGTCAGTGGTTTTAATGCAATTCTGGATGCAGGTCTGGGACCAGGACCCAATTTCCACTGCAGGCCAGTCTGTGTGCGGGTTGTGAAGATTAAGACAGGGATACCTCAAGATAAGGGGATAAGCAGGAGAGGAGATCAGGTAGAAGCTGATTGTCTCCCTGTGAAATTCCCCAATGGTCAGGGTAATAGGTACTGTACACAAGTCCACCAGACCCACGGACAAAGGAGAATTATCAACGGCTAAGACTGAGAAGGGACTGTGCACCTTAGTCACTGGAATCTGTAGACTGTGTGCTAGGTCCCTATCAATGAAATTGCTAGCAGCACCAGAATCAATGAAAATGGAGAGGTGGTGAGAAAACTTGGTGGAACTAAGTTGTGCAGGAACAAATAAGCCATCTCTGAGGGAAACAGACACAGTATGGTCTATAGAAGGAGACCCCCCGCGTACAAGACTCTCTTGGCGTTTCTCAATTTATTAGGACAGTCAGCGACAAAGTGGCTGTGGTTGCCACAATATAAGCAGAGCCCCTGAGATCTCCTTCTAGCCTTTTCTCCAGGGGATAAATGAGTAGCACCAATTTGCATGGGCTCAGCCTCCTGGAGAGGTTGAAAGGGGTCAGCAAAAGAAGAAGAGGATGGCAGTGTTCTGGGGGCAAAGAAACAAACCTCTCTTTACGCCTTTCCCGTAAACGCCTGTCAATATGGACGGCTACTTGTAAGGCTTCATTCAATGACTTTGGTTCAGGGCAGTGTACTAAGGAGTCTTTAATGGAGTCTAAGCTTAACCTGAACTGGCTTCTTAGAGCTGGGTCATTCCACCCTGAGTCAGGTGCCCAGCAGCAGAAATCAGAACAGTATTGTTCAGCGGTGTGTTTATCCTGACGTAATGAGGTTCGTTTCAGCTGAATGGGCACAGTCAGGATCGTCATACAGTAAACCTAAGCACTTGTACACACGGTCGGATATTCTGACAACAAAATCTATCAGATTTTTTCAGACGGATTTTGTCCTAAACTGGTGTTGCATACACACGGTCGGACAAAATTGTCGGAAAATCCGATCGTTCGGAATGTGATGACGTTCGTTGGTTATGACGGGACTATGTTGAGGCTAGTAGCCAATAACTTTGGTCTCGTAATTTGATCTGAGCATGCGTGGCACTTTGTCCGATCGGAGTTCTCTATAAACTATCGGAAAAAGTCTGATCTGATTTTTTTGTCGAAAAATTTGAGATCCTGCTCTCCAATTTTTTCCGTCTGAATTTTCGAAAAAAGTCTGATAGAGCCCACACACGATTGGATTTTCCGACAATATAATCCGATTGGACCTTTTCCGTTGGAGTGTGGCGACTTAACACTTACCCTTGTCAAACCCTGCTTATGCCGCACAAATCACTGAAGCTCACAATTTATTTTTCTCAACTAATGACACTGGAGACATCGACCACAGTACACTCTGGCTTACTTATAAAGCCTATATGAGAGGTATCTTTCTAAAAATCGGTGCCCACAATAAGAAATTAACCACTTCCCGACCGGCGCACGACAATGTACGTCGGCAGAATGGCACAGGCAGGCAAATTGGCATACAGGTAAGTCCATTTGAAATTGCCACCCTGCCGTGGGGATACCCGCGATCGTCTCACGGGGAGACTGAACGGGGAGATGCAGAAGTAAACAGCATCTCCCCTTTCTGCCTAGCAACAAGCGACACTGATCTCTGCTTCCTGTGACTGGAGCAGAGATTAGTGTTCCCTAACACACAGCCCAGCCCCCACAGTTAGTTACATGCCCCTAGGACACACTTAACCCCTACACTGCCACCCCCTGGTTAACCCCTTCACTTCCAGTGTCATTTACACAGGAATCAGTGCATTTGTATAGCGCTGATTGCTGTATAAATGACAATGGTCCCAAAAATGTGTCAAAAATGTCTGATGTGTCCGCCATAATGTCGTAGTCACAATAAAAATCACTGATCGCCGCCATTACTAGTAAAAAAAAAAATTATTAATAAAAATGCCATAAAACTATCCCCTATTTTGTAAACGCTATACATTTTGCGCAAACCAATCAATAATCGCTTATTGCGATTTTTTTTACCAAAAATATGTAGAATATCAGCCTAAACTGAGGAAAAAATATGTTTTTTTATATATTTTTGGGGGATATTTATTGTAGCAAAAAGTAAAAAATAATGTATTTTTTTCAAAATTGTCGCTCTTTTTTGTTTATAGCGCAAAAAATAAAAACTGCAGGGGTGATCAAATACCACCAAAAGAAAGCTCTATTTGTGGGAAAAAAAAGACATCAATCTTGTTTGGGAGCCACATTGCACAACCGCGCAATTGTCAGTTAAAGTGACACAGTGCCGAATTGCAAAAAGGGGTCTGGTCTTAACCCAGCAAAATGGTCCGGTCTGAAAGTGGTTAAGAAACCAAAAAATGTAACCCTTAACTAAAGGCATCAAGGAGAATGCAACAAAACTGCTTCTACTCACCAACTGCTGGCGAACCTTTACTCGGCCAGAAAGGCATTAAGAACCCATGTTCTATACCAGGGGTGGCCAACCCGCGGCTCCCGAGCCGCATGCGGCTCTTTGCCCGGTTCCGTGCAGCTCTTACGTTACTTACGCTACTGGCTATGAACTTCCTTATTCGAGTCGAGTCGTACGTCATCATGTTCGAATCCGTCGGAGTTTGGTGTGATTGTGTGTGGCCAAGTCCGCTCATTCGGAAAGTCCGTCAGAATTGCAAAACATGCTTCAAATTTTTCGGCCAGAACTCTGCCGTACCCAGTTCCTACTGAGAAATTCGCTCGTGTGTGTGCTATTCCAACGGACTAAAACCGATGCTAGTGCAGCTATTGGCTACTCCTGGCTATGAACTTCCTTATTCGAGTCGAGTCGTACGTCATCACGTTCGAATCCGTCGGAGTTTGGTGTGATTGTGTGTGGCCAAGTCCGCTCATTCGGAAAGTCCGTCAGAATTGCAAAACATGCTTCAAATTTTTCGGCCAGAACTCTGCCGTTCACCATCCGCTCTCATACACACCTCCGCTCACCCCTCACTCTCACTACCCCGCCCCCTTGCTCTGTATTTACGTCAAATGCACACGTGGGCAGTTTTTCAGTAAGAGCAAAATGGCAGGGAAAAAATGCACAGCAAAACGAAAATATGAAGAAGAACACAGGACGTTTTTAACAGAGTGGGAGAGTTTATATTTTTTTGTTGAACGTAATGGAAAGCCATTCTGCCTTATATGTCAGGTGTCCTTGTCGCATTTCAAAGCTTCAAACCTTCAGCGCCACTTCAGCTCACTCCATGCTAACATCGACCAGGAATTTCCAAAAGGGACTGAACTTCGCAAGCACAAGTTGGTTACTTTGAAAAGTCAGACAGAAAAGCAGGCAAAGTTTTTCAAAAAACTTACAAAGCACACAGAGACTGTAACGCTTGCATCGTATCAACTGGCTTGGAACATTGCATGGGCCAAAAAGCCATACAATGAAGGGGAGTTCATTAAAAAATGCCTCTGTGACATTGTTGAAATCTTGTCTCCTGAAAACGACGAACTAAAACGAATGGTATCAGACCTCCAACTGTCCCGCCACACTGTTGAGCACAGAATATCAGACATTAACACGTCTATTCAGTCAAAGTTGCACTCTGATCTTCAAGCTTGTGAGTATTTTAGTGTCGCATTGGATGAGAGCAAACGTATGTGTGTATGAGGAAGGGATGGGGTGATGTTCATGTGTGCCCATGCGTATGATGTGGCTCTTTGCGGTAACTTGATAAAAAATGTGGCTCTTGGTCTTTGTCTGGTTGGCCACCCCTGTTCTATACCATTATGAGAAACAATTACAAACTTTAAAGGCCACCTCCTATGTGCTTCACAACAAGGCTGGGGCATACTGTATATTGGCAATAAATATAAAGGCAGAATAGAGGAAAGCCGAAATTGCTAATATTGTAGATAAAGACACTACGGTATCTTTTACAAATCCCACACATAATCCTACACATATAGCTGAAGCTTTTTGGAAATTTTGCACTTCACTATATCACCTTAAATATGACCTCACAACATTTCAACCATCTACCATGCAGATCAACAATTTACTATCATCTACTATATTGATTTGCCATCTCTTTCAAACCAACAGCTTGAATCCCTTTCCCAGCGGTTTTCGTCTGATGAAATTACTGCTGTAATTGATGCCCTTCCTCTGTCCAAATCACCCGGTGCTGATGGTTCCCCCAACAAATTTTATAAGCACTTTAAGACTCAATTGCCCCCCCCCCCCCATTTAGCTAATGTATTTACCAATGCAATGACTTGAGGATGATTTACCAAAGAAACGCTCCAAGCAATTGTAACAACTATACCTAAAGTTGATAAAGACCTCATCATTCCTAGTATCTATAGGCCCATTTCTTTACTTAACTACTTAAGGACCGAGCCTCTTTTTGAGATGTGTTGATTACAAGTTAAAAACATTTTTTTTTGCTAGAAAATTACTTAGAATTACTTATAAACATTATACATTTTTTTTCTAACACCCTAGAGAATAAAATGGCGGCCGTTGCAATAATTTCTGTCACACCGTATTTGTGCATCGGTCTTACAAGCGCACTTTTTTTTGGAAAAAATATAATTTTTAATTAAAAAATACGACAACAGTAAAGTTAGCCCAATTTTTTTAACATACTGAAAGACAATGTTCAGCAGAGTAAATTGATACTAAACATGTCACGCTTCAAAATTGCGCCCGCTCGAGAAATGGCACCAAACAAACTTTTACCATTAAAAATCTCCATAGACGAAGTTTAAAAAATTCTACTGGTGAATGTTTTAAGTCACAGAGGAGATATTGGGCTAGAATTATTGCTCCTGCTCTACTGATCGCGGTGATACCTCACATGTGTGGTTTGAACACCATTTTCATATGCGGGCGCTAATCATGTATGCGTTCACTTCTGCACGTGAGCTCGGCGGGATGAGGTGTGTTTTAAAAAAAAAAATCTTATTTATTTTACTTTTCATTTTTTATTTTTACACTGTTTAAAAAAAAATAAAAAATTGTGTCACTTTTATTGCTATTACAAGGAATGTAAACATCCCTTATAATAGAAAAAAGCATGACAGGACCTCTTAATTGTGATATCTGGGGCCAAAAAGACCTCATATTTACATTTAAATGCAATAAAAAAAAAGAAAATTGTCATTTTGACGTCGCTTCCGCCCTGCATTGTTATGGAGAGGGGTGGGAGCCATCTTCTCCTCACTAGTCTCTATGCCCAGCCAGGGTGAAGATCCGATCGCTTACCAGTTCCGTCACCAGCGCCGATAAAAGGATGAATCTGCCACGAGACCACTCTTATCAGAAACTGGACCACTGGCCAAACAAGAGGATACCGGGGTTATGGCAGCTATCCCCCGTTAAAGTAAAGACGTATCTCGGCATGCGGCGGTCCGGAAGTGGTTAATTGTTACATAAAAATGTATGATAAAGTAATAGCAACAAGGACATCCTGTCAACTTTAGTTCACCCAGACCAAGTTGATCTTATCAAAAGCAGACAAGCCCCAGATGCCACTAGACATATGCTTAATATACTGTGCTATGTAGAAATCCAAAAAACTACCAACATGATGCAGAAAAAGCCTTTGACTGGGTGTACTGGGGGTTTCTATAAGCTACAATATGCAAATTCAGATTTTCAGGCTCTATACTCACAGCTATCTTAGCTTTATATTCACAACCTTCAGCGAAGGTGCTTACCTTTGGAATCTTATTGCAGGAATTTTCCATTTCAAACGGCAGGCAGCAAGGTTGCCCCTTGTCCCCTCTCATTTTTGCTTTGCTGATGGAACCTCTAGCACACTCGGTCAGGACATTGTCCGATATAACAGGAAAACATATAGGATTGACTCATCGTCAAATTGGCTTTTTTTGCTGATGTCATCCTTATCCTTACTGACCCCCTGACTTCACTCCCCGAGATAAAAATATTCCTCACTACCTATAGTATACATCCTTACTATAAGGTGAACGACACCAAATCACAAATCTTAGGAATAAACATCCGACAAACTACACAATCTACTCTTAGCTCTTCCTATTACTATCAGTGAGCCCCTGAGTACTTCGGTATACTTTGGTATCATTAAAGTGCAAACAAAAAATCTCATATAAAGTCAATAAATGAGGACAGAATATATATTGGCAAGGAAAAAAAGTCTTTGTTGTGTTCTGTATAAAGCTTCCACCAAAACTTCACCAAGTGCAGCAAAATCTCCCCTATGGGGATGCACTCACCAGAAAACCAGCAATATTGAGCCTTTAAATATAGTAAACTTTTCCACTGCTCCATCCACTAGTTGTCAGTGTCATTTACCGAGGGCTCCAGAGAAACTGTTTATCTTTCGAAGAATTTGTCATTCTAAACAGCCAGTCTTTTGATTCACACACCTCTGCCTCCCTACTTAGCCAACCAGGTTGGCTGGCTAAGCAGGCTCATTTTTAAAATCTTGAAGCATTATGGTCATGAGATCTTTTAGGATAAATCATGATAACTGATTACCACAATTTATTATTTGATCAATCCATCGGTTAATATTTATCAGCTCTATTCAACTGGAAAATGTTATTGATTTGCTAATAAATACAAGTTTTATCACTTTACCAAAGCAATATTATATATAAAAAAAAAATCAGTGACTTCAATCATGTAAATGTTTTAAACTACTAGAATTATTTTAGGGCAACTGCTTGTGATTTAATTTTTTTGCACTTTGAAACGTGAGTACATCCCTCACATTTTTGGACATTTTCACTTACAGGTGTACTTACTTTTGTTGCCAGCGGTTTGGACATTAATGGCTGTGTGTTGAGTTATTTTGAGGGGACAGCAAATTTACACTGTTATACAAGCTGTGCACTCACTACTTTACATTGTATCAGAGTGTCATTTCTTCAGTGTTGACACATGAAAAGATATAATAAAATATTTACAAAAATGTGAGGGGTGTACTCACTTTTGTGAGATATTGTATCTTTAGAGGGATACCTCTATATATTATGAATAATCCTTTGTATCAATAACAAAATGAATGTTTGCAGGGAATGATTTACCCACTTGTTTCAATCCATTTTCATTAGTTGTCAATGTTACATCTTGTACCTACAATCATCATTTACTCAGTGGAGCTTCACTGGATCATTGTAGAATACGCTGAAAAAGGTAGACAATTTCAAAGTGTCCATAGAATTCTGAGAAGATTTCTTCATATACAATCCAACTATTTTACAATGTACTGTATTATATTGAATATATTATGATAAAAAAACGGTGACAAACATATAATCAATCCATATAAAATGTAATTTTTTTCAATTTCTGATATTATGTCTGTCTAATATTACTTACACCATTAATATAACATAGCCTATTCACAATCACAGTAATGTGTAAACTTCAGAAGCCAGCAGGACAAAGACTATTAGGGAGCACAAGGAGAGGCAGACCTATCCTATTGGAATCTGTAGGATGTCAATAGTGCACTGTGCACCCCTAAACTATTGGGATGTTGCAAAGACTTTATAAGAGGGATGATGGTACCTACTTATACATAATCACTAAAACACTGGGTCCACAGATTTGTCTTTTTCTATTCATTTATCGTTTTGGAAAACATTCTGTTCCACAATTGGGATTGAAAGCAATCTGTCAACTCCTTTTCATCCACAATCAAACGGTCAAATTAAAAAGGAGAAGTGAACATTAAAGCAATATCTCTGATGTTTCCCCTGCCATCTCTTGGATGACTCAGTTTACTACCTACCATTAGCAGAATACAAATAGTTCAATTTCTGCCAGTTAAGGATTTCACCCATCTTCATTTCCAACTCTCTAGAAGATTTGGTCAAGAATCCTATAAAAAAAAAATCAGAGGTATCAACTGTAGGTGGTAAAGTCTGGTTAGCTGCAAAATGTTTACAGCTTAAAACGTGAACCTAAGTCCATAGGTCCTTTTGCAGTAATGACCAAAATGAACCCTATGCTGTACAAAAGTAAAGCCCAGCTCTGGGCATATAACAAATGACCCCGCAGCAGTGGGGTTGTGCCTGCACTGCAAAGGTTACTTTTCCGCTTGTCTAGGAAGGAGAGAAACAGTTGTATTTGCACAATCCTCCACTCCCCTGGCAGGCAGCCCCCTTACACTGGATTGTCCCTCAGCATCCTCATGTCCAGAGCAGGGCTCTAGTCTTAATGATGTCAAGGCCATAGAGCAGTGAAGTGTGCGGGGTGCAGAAGCTGTGGGGACCGGTCTAGATGTGGGTAGAAGCAGAAGATCAGATACAAATCTCATTTTTATTGTAACCCTAGACATAAACGAGTGATTACCGTATATACTCGAGTATAGGCCGACCCGAATATAAGCCGAGGCCCCCAATTTACCCCCAAAAAACTGGAAAACTTATTGACTCGTGTATAAGCCGAGGGTGAGACATGGCTGTCCATCCCTGTGTGTGTGTCCGTCCATCCCTGTGTGTCCGTCCATCCCTGTGTGTCCGTCCATCCCTGTGTGTGTGTCCGTCCATCCATCCCTGTGTGTGTGTCCATCCATCCATCCATCCCTGTGTGTGTGTCCGTCCATCCATCCCTGTGTGTGTATCCATCCATCCATCCATCCCTGTGTGTGTGTGTGTGTGTGTGTGTGTGTCCATCCATCCATCCATCCCTGTGTGTGTGTCCGTGCAGCCTTGTGTGTGTGTCCAGCCTACCTGTGTCCCGAGCCTCCGTCCCGAGCCGCCGTCGTCCCGAGCCTCCTCCGTCCCGAGCCGTCGTCCCGAGCCTCCGTCGTCCCGTGCCTCCTCCGTCCCGTGTCGCGCCGATGGATCGCCGCTCCAGGATCGCCGCTCTTCTCGGCGGCCATTCTACAATTCAAAAGCCGCGCCTCCGCCTCCGCCTGTGATAGGCGGAACACTCAATTTCCCAGCAGCCTGTGTTCCGCCTATCACGGACATCCTCTCATCCTCGTCCGTAGTACGAGGATGAGCGGATGTCTGTAATAGGCGGAACACTGACTGCTGGGAAATTCAGTGTTCCGCCTATCACAGGCGGAGGCGGAGAAGGAGGCGCGGCTTTTGAATTTTAATGTCCGCCGTCTGTCTGCTCGATACGCTGATCGAGCAGTCAGACAGCGGTGACTCGAGTATAAGCCGAGGGGGCACTTTCAGCCTCAAAAAAGAGGCTGAAAATCTCGGCTTATACTCGAGTATATACGGTAACCCTTTCAGTGGGGCTGTTTCCCTTGCAGCCCCACTGCAAGGGATCATTTTTTATTTAGCCTGGAGTTGGAGTTTTAAAGTGTTTTTCTTTTTCTTACCTTAATGCATTTTAGTCATTAAGGTAAAAAAAAACCTTCTATGATACAGGATATACCCCTCACCCCCCTTACTTACCTGAACCTGATTTTAATCCAGCGCTGTGCCCAAGAGCTGCAGCTCTCTTCCTCTTCACAGTGCAGATTGATAGCAGCGGTAGTGCCAGCGCGGAACTCTGGAAGAAGAGGATCGAGACTGCTCTGTACAAAACCATTGCACAAAGCAGATAAGTGTGACCTGTGTATTGTTTTAATAAAAAAATAAAATAAACATTTACAATGAATTTAAACAATTAGAAGGAACTAATTTCCTGGACTGTGGATTATCGGCTGCATTATGGTAAGCTACAGTATCGGATAAGGTGCAAATGTTATGGATAGGTTATGATTCATGGGCATTTCCCCCATTTAGTTAGACATTTCCCAAAGAATTATCCTGTTATGACCATACATTGAATTTTCCTTGGCAAGGGGGAGGGGGGTTATGTCTCAATTTCAGATCTTCTACAGAGCAAGACTTACCAGATCTGTCACTGCATTTGTTGCTTTGGTAAGATGATTTGTTATAGTTATGCAGAACTGATATGTACAATAAGCCTCAAAATGTGGCCAACCAGAGTAATTGGCCTTCTAGTTATTTATATTTGAATTTTGATTAATCTATTACCAGCTTTAATCTATAGTCTGTAGTCTAACCAAATACACAATATCCAAAACTAACAAATGGCCAAATACACTCATCCCAATTCACAAGTAAAATAATTTATTTATCTTATCACCTTTCTGTCAGGAGAGGTTCAGTAGCTTCAGTAGCTTTTTAGATTTTAGCACACCATCAAACCTTGCCACGTTGATTGATCATCGGAGAGTGTCTTGCATATTACTTATGTTTTTTGTGAGTATTCATTTGGCTATTTGGTTTCTCCAATAAACCTTGGGTAAAGCATTAGGCATTTGGACCCCATGTATGTTCTTTTTGCAGATTTTTAGCACACCATGTCCACAGACATTAATGGGTGAACGGGTACTATCTGCTTGCCTTACTGTAGGTGATGTAATAGGTTTGATGTGTATAGCTAGCTCCCTTATCAGATATGATAACAGAGTAGAAACTGACTGTTTATGATTTAAAACTATTGGTGTAACTACTATGAGCACACCAGATATAGACACTGGGTATAGATAAAGCCAGAAGCTATAGTGTGTGAGTCCTGATCTTTAATTGTGAGGCTTCTTTATTAGGGTACAGTTTTTGGGTACAGTAGAAGTTTCCATACAGATCTTCTCTGAGCAATTAAAAACCTTTTAAAATTAAACTACAAAATCTGAAGGATCTGATTGACATCCTTATGCCCATAGTCACCACTTTGCTATAGCCACTTGGGAACAAAGGTACTTTCTTGAGAAGGATACTAAAGACATAAGATCGCTATGAAGAATAAAAAAAATTGAGTGACAGATATGCCCTACATCTTGACTTTTTAAAGGTTAAAATATAAACAAATACAACTAGCATTTTTTTTAAACAAGTGTTGTATTCAAACTGCTTTCAAACTAGGTCATCTTCTAAAGAAGAACTTCTTTCCTAAGGATGGGGATCCTTATTTAATCCGGGACAAAGCTGAGCAAGGCTATCAAGATACATACAGATTCTCCAGCATACTTTGGTTTTATGAAAAAAAGAGGAAGATGAGCAATGTGAGCTCCAGATGGATGACAATCCACAGGGATTCATGTCAGGAATATGGAGCTCATTAATTTTAGATTTTCAATTCACAGCAGCTAATGATAAGCAGGTTTTAGCTAGCCTTTTGGGAACAGAGATAAGAGCAGTGTGGTATAAGGATATACTGCACTGACAAGCATAGGAGAATAATCCTTGATACCAGAATCTATTTTACCAACCGAAAAGTACTTTGCTTCTTAAAGATTGTATTGGGAAGTAAATGGCTGTGTGAAGCCTTATCCTCTTAACGATTCAAAGCCTACTGAATTTAAAAAAATAAACAATTTATTTCATACAACATGGTCAGCATATAAAGCAGTGTTTGATTAGTGTCATTCAGACATTGGTTGCCACTGTCAAGTGTACATTGTTAAAAGTCTGTTATTTATGAAGCAATATTTATTTTACATATTTACGCATGATTATGAAGATGTATAATATCATCTTGATTTGGAAATATATTCAGAAATATGATGAAACCATTATATTTACTTACTCTTCTATTGCATATGCAAGTACCAATCTATTAGCTGAAAGTTCAGGGTCAGTGTTGCACAGCTGAACCCTGCAATTACAGTATATAATTATTAACAATGGGTTGCCTGCAGATGCTATTATGTTTATCAAAACATGGTCTGTTGTTTATGGTAGCTTAATCCTAAAATAATTTATACGTTTTTTCTTCTCCAAAATCATCCAAGTACACTATTATGTAAAATTCTATTGATGACTTTTTGAGAATGTTGGTTATCTGACTGCCATAGTGATGCTTTGGCATAATAAAAAGTAGCCAACCTGACATAGAGATGAGGAATTCGGGGACGTTTTTGACACTTATTTTCTGAGTCCATCAAAGGTATTATACAACTATCTCATCCAGCAGTCCAGCTGGTTTTGTTGCTGCACCTTGTTGTGTGTCATCACACCACTGGGGCATTCTGGAGTCTGCAAGGCCCCTGTCATAAGATAGGCAGGGATGTGTGCATTTGCTTGTCTTTGCTTTGTAGGAGGTTTCTCAAACCTAGCATGAAGTCTGCGATTCCCAAACTTAGCATCCAACCTGTTTAAAATCCATGAGAGGTGAATCTTGATACAAAATTTTGCCCATTTTAAAGACTAATAGGCAAGCTATTGTCAAAAGAAGGCATGCAGAAGTGGACATGGGGGAAATATACCAATGTGAAAAAAATACTGTACAATTTGACGGGAGACCTCTACAGCCTGCCCATGTGACTCATATGACGGTTCTGTTGTCCATGGCCATAGAGGCTCTTCACCATGAGATAATCCAATTCCAAGTTATTTCCTCACCTAAGTTTCCACTGGTTATTGGTTATCCTTGGTTACAGAGGCACAACCCCTATTTTGATTGGCTCCATGCTGAGGTTCTCTCCTGGTCACCACAATGCAGTGAGACATACTTCCAGAAGGTAGCTAAGCTAAGGTCATGTGCACCTCTTCACTCTCCTCCCTGTTGGAGGAGTACCACTATTTTAGGGATGTTTTTAACAAAAGTCAAGCCAGTAGTTTGCCTCCACACTGGCCGTATGCGCAATTTACCTTCAACCTGGTGCCATACCCCCTTGTGGCTGGGTTTACCCTTTGTCGGTCTTGGAGGATAAGGCCATGGAGGAGTATGCTGCAGATGCACTTTTGCCAGGTTTGATCCGCAAATCCTCGTCTCCTAGTGGTGCTGGTTTTTTCTTTGTGAAGAAGAAGAGTGGTGAACTGAGACCTTGTATTGATTATAGGGGTTTCAGTTGTTTCACAATCAAGAATGCCTATCCGATTCAGTTGATTACGGAATTATTTGACCACCTCAAGGGAGCAACAGTTTTCACAAAGCTTTATTTGAGAGGGGCATACAATCTTGTGAGGATTAAGGAGGGAGAAGGATTAAGGAGTGGAAAACTGCATTTAATACTAGAACAGGCCATTATGAGTACCTGTGTGTGGTGGTTTATCTCAATGATATCCTCATATTTTCCAAGTCTCTGGAGAGCCACCACATAGATGTCAGTCGTGTGTTTCAGAAACAAAGAGAGAACAATCTCTATTGTAAACTGGAGAAGTGCGAGTTCCATCGTGAACAGGTTAAATTTCTGGATTATGTCATTTCCACTGCTGGTTTTTCGATGGACCCAGAGAAACTTTCGGAAGTTCTACAGTGGCCCCGACCAATGGGTTAACATTCTCTGCAGCATTTCCTGGGCTTTGCCAACTATTATTGGAAGTTTATTTGTAACTTCTCATCTCTGGTCAAGCCCCTGACTGATATGACCAGAAAGGATGGTAACCCACAGAGTTGGTCTCCGGAGTCCATTAAGGCCTTTGAGAGTCTCAAGGCTGCCTTTGTTTCTGCTCCTGTGTTGGCACATCCTGATCCTACATTACCTTCTTTTTTTTTTTCAGTAAGTTTTTATTAAATTTTATGCACATATAAAGGGAAAAGGGTGCAAGGGTTATTTAGAACATAGTACAAATATTGTCGTATTACACATCAGTTATAATACTACAGGTATTCTTAAAACAATAAGCAAGAAAGAATGGTTAGTTAAAGTTAAAGTCAACACTGCTTATTCAGAACACTTAGAAAATTTCAAGCAAATTTTTTGTAGTATCTTCTTTTAAGTAGATAAGACGTATTTAGATAGAGGTAGAGTTTCTGGTATCTTCCAATCCATTTGAGCCTTAGCTTTACGAGGTAATGAATACCGTGAAGGGGTTTTGAGTAAGATGAGAGGGTGCATCAATACAGGTCAATCCAATCCCCGTTCACCCCTAAAGGGATCTAACTGTGAATGGGAGGGGACTACAGATATCGTGTACCAAGTGTATTAAAACTTTTATTCCCAGTATATAATTGGATTTCTCTGCGGTTGATGGGAAAATTGGAGACTAATGCCAGTTCTATCAGGTATGAATATTGTTGGGGCGAGTCCTGTGTAGTTCAGTCTATACAGATTACAAAGACTAGTAACCTTCAGTTTCTGTAGAGTGGGGACAGGAGAGGAGGGGAAGGGGCAACAGAGTTCTTATGTGTCTTGGTTGACTGTTACTAGATTTTCCCCTGCTGTGATCTGAGGGGTGTTAGTCGCTGTGAAGTCTCTATAGTGTATCCAGCACGCCCTGGTGTTTCTGCATTTAGTGGGATTTAGTGGGATTGTCTTTAGCTTGGTGAATAAGCCTTTCCATTTCTGCCATTTTATCTACTCTGCAAATCCATTCAGTTATAGTAGGTGTGTTAGTTACTTCTCCAATGTACAGGTATACATGTGTTCATATATTTGTTCTCAATCATCTTTAGACAGTTCAGTTGTTAAATCTGTTTCCCAGCACCGGTTTGTCTGTAGGTTGGGAGTGTCGTTTGAGGTTAAGAGCATAGAGATCACTGAGATCAAATGACTCTGGGGCTCTGTCCTATTACAGATGTGCTCAAAGGGGACCAAGTTCCGTTCATTGAGAAAGTGGATGGGTGCTCCATAAAAAATGCCTGAGTTGGAGGAATTTAAAAAAAAAGGTGTGTTGAGCTCCAGTAATTTAGAGGACATGGCCGTGTGAGAGGAGAGTATCACATTGATAAACTGATGAGCTCTGATGGGTCATTGGGAGGGGCAGTTACATCGTGTGCTAGCAAACCTGGCGTGAACTCCGGATTTTGGGTTAATGGTGTCATTGGTCAATGATTTGCATGATGCTCTGAAGTTAAATAATGTGGCACCTATTAATGGGTGGGAGGAACATACATTAGTTATTAAATGTCAATTGATCCAGGGAAGATGAGAGAGTGGTATTTGCGTGAATGTGCTTTCTACATGTATCCAGGCTTTGTTACTTTTGTGACTGTACCAATCCACTATTCGTGTGAGTTGGCTCGCTGCTTAGGAAGGATCAACTTTTCCCAGCTCAACCTGGGAGGGTGTGTGGACAACAGAAGGTTTCTGCACATTCATTTATATGAGGCAAAAAAGGAGAGGGGAGTTTAATTGGGATTGACGTTCATCTTTAAAATTTCTGCCCTACCAAACCATAAAAAAGGACCCTTATTGCAAATGTTTAAGCCTCCCCGGATTGTCTGTAGTGTGGGTAGAAAGTTTTTTGCGTAGAGACCACTCAGTTTGGTGGGGAGTTTAATGCCCATGTAAGTTATTTCATGTGTCACCCAACTAAAAGGGAAATTGTTTTGGCACTGAGAGATTATTGCCATTAGGAGTGTTATGTTGAGGGCCTTGGATTTCTCAAAGTTTATTTGTAAGTTGACTAATATACTTGTTTGGTCATTGGAGTATAGATGTACTAGACAGGAAGGATAAATAAACTGTAATTTACATAAGGGTGGGGCCTAATGGTTAAGCTGGGATTGGTGTTATGGGAGTCACTAGCTGTAATGTGGGGAATTGTCAAAACCACACTTAAAACGGAGGCGGAGGACTTCCGGTGCCCAACTTCCGGTCCCGGACTTCAGGGGTAAACATCCGGTGACGCACTTCTGGTTAGACAGGAAGTAGCTATATGGATATAGTCCGGTCTATCCGGAAAGAAAAAGATGAGAAGGGTGATGTAGAAATGTATTTAGAGTAAGGGGATTAGGTAATCGGCCACTGAGGATGTTAGAAATCATATATCTGTAGCGGGGGGGGGGGGGGTTAATTAAATCAAATACATGGAACAATACTAGTAAGGGCATTATTGCCCTATAACAAGATGGCGGGACCCACCTCGGGTACAAACGGGGATGAGATCCCAAACAGAATCATAAGGTTGGGGAACCAACTAAAGAAGGATAAAATGCCTGATACTGGCCTAATTACAAACAATGATTTAAAAGTAGTGGTATTATTGATTATAAGGAAGGGGCCAGTTTGTAAATAGGGAAAGGTTGGGCATGCACTTCTGGGATCAAGATGGCGGCAGCGTCACTTCCGGTGGCACAGTAACAGGTAATTGGGGGCATTATAAAAAGGGGGGTTTGGGGAGGGCTCCCACAGCTTCCTGACGACGCTCAAATGCGAAACGTGTAGGAGTTGTGGGAGACATACGGTCCTTGAATACAAGCCAGGAACAGGTCGGCCCAGTGGAGGGAGACTAACACCACCTGCAGAACATCAGTGGCTTGCCCGATTTTAGAACGGTTTTCTCATTGCTGGAAAGGCTTGGTGTCGGCCAATAGACACATTGAAATATGAGTACAATACGTTTTTTATTGATTTTTCCATTAAAGTTTAAAATGTTTTTACACTATATTGGTTCCATTTAATTTTGTATGAATATATGGACGTTGAGGAATTGCTAACGGGAGGAATGCATTGTGGATTGGTTATCCGTTGAATGAACCGAAGGCTTACTGATTGGGGACATCTGGTGAGTGGCCATTCTGCTTGGTAACGGTGGCACAGTTTTGGTTATTTTAGTTGACACAAGTGGACTTTTGATTAGAAGATGAACGGTGATTAAGACGGCACATTTGGAGCAATCGAATTAAAATATCGCACAATAAGGACGCTATATTTTTTGCAATTATAAATTAATGTCTTGTGTATATATTTTGGATAATATGGGGGCACAGTGATTATTTAGTGAATATAAGTGTTATTAAGCATACTCTATTGAGAAGGGGGTAGTATAAATAGTGAGTGGAAGGCGCAATCCCCTAAAGATATATATATATACATGATTTGTAAGTTGGACAGTTTTTTAAATAAAGAGAAGTTCTTAAAGCGGAGGTCCACCCTAAAGTGGACCTTCCGCTCATTGGAATCCTCCCCCCCTCCGGCGCCACAATTGCCACCTTTCAGGGGGGAGGGGGTGCAGTTACCTGTACAGTACAGGTATCTGCACCCACTTCAGGCATAGCTATCTGCGGAAAGGGGCGTAGATCTACGCCCCTTTCCGAAAGTCCCCACTGCCTGCTGGGAAATAAACAGATCCCAGAGGCAGCGGGACCATCCTTATTGCGCAGCGCGACTCACGCATGCGCAGTAGGGAACCGGGAAATGAAGCCGAAAGGCTCCACTTCCTGATTCCAATACCCAAGATGGCGGCGGCAGCACCCGAGAGACGATCGAGAGATCGGCTTCGGGTGCCGACATCGCGGGCGCGATGGGCGGGTAAGTGTCCTTATTTTAAAAGTCAGCAGCTGCAGTATTTGTAGCTGCTGGCTTTAAAAAAAAAAAAAAAAACGGCGGAACTCCCGGCGGACTCCCGCTTTAAGGGGGTTGGGGATAGAGGTAATGGGATCAAAGAGGAACAGTAAAATGCCATCTGCATATGCAGCTACTTTATAGTTCTTGTGTTGGATGTTAATCCCTTTGATATCTGGGTTCTCTCTCAGTCTGCGGAGGAAGGGTTCCATAGTGAGAACAAAAATGAGGGGTGAGAGTGGACAACCCTGTCTGGTGCCATTGGCGATGGAGAAGATGTTTGACAGTCGGCCCTTAACTTTGACCCTGGCAGTCGGGGATGAGTACAAGGCCATGATCATTTGTAGGAGGCATGTGGGGAGTCCTAGTGCTTGTAGCGTGCCAGACATACAGTCCCAGGCCACCCTGTCGAATGCCTTCTCCGCGTCAGGGGAAAGAAAGAAGCCTTTAGTTGCAGTGGATGTTAGCCAGTGGTGTATGTTTATTGCCTTTGTGGTGTTATTCCTGGCTTCCCTACCAGGGATAAAGCCAACCTGATCAACTGAGATTAATCAGGTGAGTATAGTTGCTAACATTTTTGCATAAAGTTTCACATCTACCTTGAGTAGGGAGATGGGGCGATAATTGGAAACTATCGTAGTGTCTTTACCCGGTTTCGGTATTAGTGTAATATGGGCTTCCAGAATATCTTTCATGGTTAGGGGAGAGGAGGGAAGACCATTAAAGGGCGAGAAAAATTGTGGAATTAATATGTCAGAAAAAGATTTATAATAGCTTGTCGATAGTCCGTCCGGACCCGGGCTCTTGCCAGCCTTTAATTGTTTCAGGACGTTGAGGGCTTCCTCTATGGAGATAGGCATGTCTATGTCCGTCAATTCATCAGGGTTCAGTGGAGACGGGCTATATTTAGATAAAAAGTATTTTATGATCTTAGATCAGTCGGGGGAGGGGTCACTCATATGTGCTTTAGGCAAGTTATATAATTTTGCGAAGTATGTTACAAAATGGCTGGCTATGTCATCTGTATTAGCTATATTCCCCTCCGATGGGGTTTTGATAGCATCTATTGTGTTAGCCGATTTTTTCCATTGTGGGGCTCTAGCCAGTAGTTTTCCTGCCTTATTACCAAATTCATAAAATAATTTATGGGTTAGAGCATACTTACATTTCAGTGTCTTTTGGAGTTCCTCTAATAGTTCCTCTCTTGCTGTCAGCAGTTCAGTGAGAGAAGTATTAGCTAGGTAGAGTTTGTGTTTTTATGTGGGCAAACAGTTCCTCGATACGGGCCTTCCTAAGTTTGGTTCTTTTGGCCATTAAAGAAATTAGTACACCTCTAATGACGCATCTATGTATTATTTATGGCTCATGTAACAGTAGGCAAAGTGTCCCCTGTGGTATTTTCTGAGAAATATTGAGTGAGATGCTTAGCTAAAGGCAGAATATTGTCCAGATCTAACAGCAGGGAGTCATCTTGGCGTCAATCGTAGATCTGTTGCGCATAAGTGGGAGCGTTAAAGTCAATGTGATGGGGTGATGACCCAAAAGAATTATGGGTTCGATTGTGGCCTCCGAGAGCATTGTGAGGTAATTTTGTGTGATAAAAAAATAGTACATTCTAGAGTATTTTTTATGTGGGAGAAGAAGGTAAAGTCTTTCACATTGGGGTACAGTGTGCACCAGGAGTCATGCATGGTCAAGGTGGTAAGTTGGGATTTTATGGCACAAAGGGCTCTGTATGTTAGGCAGGAGGACCCATTGGACGTGTCCTGAGAAGGTGTCAGAGGAAGTTCCCACCTACAATTAGAAAGCCAGATTGAAAGGCGGTGAGTTGGTGAAAGGTTTTGCGAAAGAAGGGGACTGTCAGGGCTGGCTTAGCCCTTCCTTCTCTGGGCTGGCCACTCAGCTGTCAGCTAATTGTCAGCTCTCTTCTCTCTCCAAGTTATCAGCTGTTCCTGATGATGCTCGTCTGACCTGCCTACTTAAAGCCTTCCAGCTCACTTCACCTCTGCCTTGGTCACATCACTAGAAACCATCTCCTGTGGTTTGTTTTAAAGGCTGGCTTGCTGACATCCCTTCTGGCTCCTTATCCTGCTTGCTGTTGCTCTACTTGGATCCCTGACTTCTGGCCTGGCTGACTACCCGATCTTGTTACTGGACTCTGGCTATGCTTGACTACGGTTTTTCTATTTACCTTTTTATTTTTATTAATAAACACGTGTGATTTAATTGTACTTCTGTCTCAGTCTGATTCATAGTTTCTGACAGTAGGCGAAGGCCATGAATTCAGAAGATACAGTCAATCCACTTGTTGGTAATATTTTTTCCAGATTGGATGAGCAAGATCACCACATGGATCAGTTTGCCATAGCATTACAAACGCACCTGAATTGCATGGCTCACCTGGAACCCCCCACGGTGGCTGCTACGGTACAACCTGAGTCGCAGGCCGTCCCTGCTGCTGCACCAGTCTCTGTGCAGGCCCTGCCTTGAGTATTAACTTGATAAGAGGTATGTCTGGTTCTGCTCTGCTTCCCCAGCGATTTGGGGGGCGATCCAGTTCAATGCAGAGGGTTGCTCAAACAGGTTGAGATATACTTCAAGATGCTGCCCCAGGTGTTTCCCACTGACAGAAGCAAAGTAGGTTTCGTGATATCTTTGCTTTCTGAGAGAGCCTTGGCCTGGGCTAACCCTCTATGGGAGATGCAAAAACCTGTTGTCTTGAGTTACCTTCAGTTTGTGGTAGGGATGCACTGAATGGGTTTTTTGGTGCCGAAACCGATACCGAAAATGAAAAATACACTAGGCCGAAAACCGAAACCAATTGCGAAACAGCACCGATACCGAAAATGACTGTTTTTAAAAAATATTTTTATACAGGAGGTGGTCAGAGACTGGGGACATGGTACAGGAGGTGGTCAGAGTCTGGGGACATGGTACAGGAGGTGGTCAGAGACTGGGGACATGGTACAGGAGGTGGTCAGACACTGGGGACATGGTACAGGAGGTGGTCAGAGATTGGGGACATGGTACAGGAGGTGGTCAGAGACTGGGGACATGGTTCAGGAGATGGCCAGAGACTGCAGGCATGCTACAGGAGATGGCCAGAGACTGCAGGCATGCTACAGGAGATGGCCAGAGACTGCAGGCATGCTACAGGAGATGGCCAGAGACTGCAGGCATGCTACAACTGGTCTGACCTATTACCTTGGGCAGAGTTTGCTCACAACAGTGCCTTGAATTCTGCCTCCTGATTGTCTCCATTTATGGCGAATTATGGTTTTCAACCTTCCATGTTGCCTGACTCGTTTGTTCCGCAGAATATTCCTGCATTAGAGGAGCATCTGCGTGGTCTTCGTTCCACTTGGGTACAAGTCCAGGAGGCTTTGCATCATGCTAATGATAGGTACAGACTCCATGCTGACCACAGACACCTGCCTGCGCCTTCCTACCAGGTTGGGGATAGGGTCTGGCTGTCATCTCGCAACCTCCGGCTTCATGTTCCCTCACTGGGTTTGCCGTGAAGTGTTCCTTTGATGAAGATATATCTACCCTGAATGTCCCTCTGAACCTCTGATACCTGAATAGGGCAGTGCTTTGATATTGGGATAGAGACCCCTTTAGATTTTTCTGTCTCATTGGCCGCATGGTAGACTGTCAGAAAATGGTATTTCTGTACCTTTGGGATACTATCTGAGTGAAAGTGTGTTTCTTGTATAAGAGCAATGTGTGTCTTTGCTTTCTTGAGTATGTAGAGCAGCTGTGATAGTTTTTCAGGGGTGTTAAATCCACGAATGTTTAAAGAGTATAGTTTAATTTTTATTCTAAGTTGTGAACTCTGGTGTGGTGACTTGGAAGGGTTGGTGTTGTGCGTCATTGTTATGCGCAGGGGGTCAGGGGTTGAAGTTGAATCAGAAAATCAAAGGGAGAATGGGGGAGGTCTTAAATGTGTGATAGAGGTCAGTAGAGTGTTTGTAATGTGATAAATATTCCAATGAGGGGGAGGAGAACGTGCATCTGTTTCAACGAGAAGATCAAATCGGAGAGTTATATAGCATAGAGGGTGAGCATGCGCCCGCCGGCACACTCACACCACTATACGCTACTGTGTGGGGGGTGGTGAGTACGGAGCTATGAAGAAGGTCCAATTATAGATATATGTATAAGTATAGGTATGAGGTGGCCCACCACCCCAGGCTATCCTACATGGTTACTGAGGAGGTACAACCTCTGGTGTAGGTAAGGGGAGGGGAATCTATAGTGTGAGAATGAGAATATACCAGGTAAGGGGAGAGTGAGGGCTCACTTAAAGTCTGAGCTGCACCGAGTGGGATGCATTAAGTGTAGATTTGATACACTGATAGTCCTGTGTCACGTGTCCCATTGCTGGAGTATCCACCTTGTATCGGTATGAGTAGACCAGAAGGGGGACAGGGAGCCTATATGGAGTTCAAGTCATGCACCATACTTCAGCGCGAACTGGCGTAACATACAAATGAAATAAATATTAAACTATACCCTATTAAGTGAAATAATTGAAATAGTTGGACTAAAAATGCGTAAATAATGACCGGGGTTCCTTACGTTTCCTGACAATTCTAACACAAGTGTTATAGATACCTACTGCAAAATCCCTGTATTGCAGAGCAGGGCATGCCTGGAAGGAGGATTTCGGGTATTCTGATCAGTCATTAAATGTCTTCCTGACTGACTTTCGGCGGAGGTCCGACGGACTTTCCGAACAAGCTGACTTGACGTCATTAAGGGACGGGGTCACCGGGTGATATCACCTGGTGACCCCACCCCTTTTGCCTCTATAATTTGTTGCGCACTGTGTCTGCGGCATTACAGCGGGAGAGAGCATTGTGTCAACATCAGAAGAACAGAAGAAGGAAGAAGAAGATGGCGACGATGACGACGAAGTAGAAAGCCGGGCCACTGCTAGCAAAAGAGCGGCAAAAGAGCAGAAGATAGCGGAGGAGCCTGGGAATAGAACCGGAAAGTGCGGAGAAGTCGGAAGAAGACCACCAAAGTCGGAAGAAGACCCCCAGGGCTGCCTTAAACTACTTTAAAAACCTGTGTAGTGTGTTTTTTTTATTGACACTTTTTCCCCCAGGTGAATGGGTAGGGGTATGATGTGCTCCATACTTATTCACATAGGGTGGTGGGCCGGGATCTGGGGGCCCTCCTGCAGACCCCGACAACCAACGTCCAGGGTTGTCGGGAAGAGGCCCTTGTCCTCATCAGCATGGGGCTCTGCGGCCCCCCACCCCAAAGCACCCACCCCCCCATGTTGAGGGCATTCGGCCTGGTACGGTTCAGGAGGGGGGGGCACTCGCTTTTCTGACTGGCTGGTCTGCGCGCTCGGATAAGGGTCTGGTATGGATTTTGGGGGGGGGACCCCACACTAGGTAACTACCACTAGCATTATGACATTTATTTCATATGTGGTTTTTAATCCCAGGATTTTATTACATTTTCTGGGGATCTATGCTGTTTTGATATCAGTTCACACTCATTTTAGTTTGGGCTCCTTTCTTTGATTAGTTTACATTTTTACATCTTTAGCACCATTTGGTGTATTTATGTTTTTTATTGTTCCACAGAATGGCGCCCCTTTGTTACATTGTTCTAGATATTTTGGTTTACATCCATACACATATTCCCTGTGTTCCTATTGGACCCTACTACCGCAGCTTCCGGAACAGGCATTCCTTTCGGCCCTAGCACCCCGGCGGTGTGTTTGTTTCACACTAAGCAGAAACATGAGTTTTACAGGGATGACCACCTTATCCTCCCTGTATGTATGTTCATTTCTTGTCCACGAATGGTTGATGTTGATATATTTACCTCTTTTTATAGATGTATCATGCATCCGTTCCTGATGATTGGATAGATTCCATGAAACTCGTCGGGCCTAACCTAGATGCAATGTATACATACCTACATGGCCTTTGGATTCAGGAAATGCCGTGGATTATAACTGTTATATTACAATGATTTTTATTATTAAGGACAATACTATTGTATATTCTATTCATATTTTTAACATGTTATTATTTTTGGATACATG
Source organism: Lithobates pipiens (assembly GCF_037356315.1). Lineage (NCBI taxonomy): Eukaryota > Metazoa > Chordata > Amphibia > Anura > Ranidae > Lithobates > Lithobates pipiens. The sequence goes on along the minus strand of NW_027507748.1, from coordinate 300,452,079 downwards.
ATTTGTTACATTATGTGCCATTATTGTATGTATTGTCTGCCATGTACCTACTCAATCATGGCAAACAAATAAATACTTGTTCATGTTTTACTTTGACTCCTTCGATTAGCTACAATATAGACACCTCATTTAAAGTCTCGACCCTCTTTCTCTATTAACCCTCAGTGGGTTCTCCTGGGCTGCTATAAAAGTTTGGTTAATGCTCTCTTGAGTACCATGCTTTGAAATCCAAACAGGATAAACAAACAAAGGCAGCCAAAGCACTCACCAAGCCAGTGTAATCAGTGAGATGCACCAGTTCAAAAATGAGTAAACAACGCTCACGTATGTGCTGAACACCTTATCCAACATCCACTTGCCAATGACCTCATGCAGGAGTACAGTGGCAGAGTGGCTCTCCTGCACTGTATCACGTATCTAATACGTGATACAGCACTTCTGGGTAGGGGGCAGGCACGCGGCTGATTAATCAATGATTTACAGCCAACACCCACTGATGACAGATGACAGGACAGAGCTTTGTGTATGTAAACAATACAGAACTCTGTCCTGTAAGTGGGGATGTGCCAGTTTCTGTTTAAACTGCTACATCCCTTAGTAAAAACAGCACCCAGTGAAGCACCAAGCACTGTTAGGCACAAATTTAACCCCTTGATCTTCCTAGATTTTAACTCCTTCCCAGCCAGTGCCAGAAAGTAAATATTGTTCTTTTTCAAACTTTTCATTCTTTAATCGTTTATATTGTTTGTTAAGGAGCAAGTCCGGAAGCAGGCCACCGCGTCCTTAGCAACCGATGACTCATCAGCTGTCAGTGGGCTTCCCTGCTTAGAGCTGAAATATAAACAAAAGAATGCCAGCAATAGAAAATTCTGAAAATTACAGCGTGGGGTCCCCTCCAATCCATACCAGGCCCTTCGGGTCTGGTACGGATTTTAAAGGGGGCTCCATGCCAAAATTAAAAAGAAAATGGAGTGGGGTTCCCCCCAAAATCCATACAAGCATCTTATCTGTGCATGCAGATCAGGAAAGGGAGGGGATGAGTGAGTACCCCCCTCCTGAACCATACCAAGCCCCATGCCCTCAACATAGTGGGTGCTTTGGGGCAGGGGGGCTCTGCCTCAACCCCAAAGCACCTTGTCCCCATGTTGATGGGGACAAGGGCCTCTTCCCAATGTTGATGGGACAAGGGCCTCTTCCCCACAACCGTGGGAGGTGGTTGTGGGGGGTCTGCAGGCAGGGGGCTTAACGGAATCTGGAAGCTCCCTTTAACAAACCCCCAGATCCCCCCCCCATGTGAATGAATATGTGGTACTACCCTACCCCGGTATAGAGCCATAATCCTCAAAAACTTGTGTAGTGTCTTTATGAACTTTTTACACTTTTTAGTGAATGAGTATGAGTACTATGTACACCTACTCATTCACATGAGGGGTGGGATCTGAGGGTCCCCTTTTAAAGGAGGCTTTCAGATTCCAATAAGCCCCTCCGCACACAGTTCCCCACAACCACAGCCCAGGGTTGTGGGGAAAAGGCCCTTGTCCCCATCAACACGGGACAATGTGCTTTGGGGCCGGGGGCTTTGGCCCCGCCCCAAAGCACCCCCCATGTTGAGGGCATGTGGCCTGGTATAGTTCTCGCACCTTTATTAGGTACACCTTACTAGTGCCGGGTTGGACCCCTTTTGCCTTTAAAACTGCCTTAATTCTTCATGGCATAGCTTCAACCAGGTGTTAGAAACATTCCTCAGTGATTTTGGTCCATATTGACATGATAGCATCATGCAGTTGCTGTAGATTTCTCTGCTGCACATCCATGGTGCCTATCTCTGTTCCAACTCATCCCAAAGGTGCTCTATTGGACTGAGATCTAGTGACTGTAGAGACCATTGGAGTACAGTGAACTCATTGTCATTTTCAAGAAACCAGTGGTGAGATGATTTGAGCTTTGTGCATTATCCTGCTGGATGTAGCCATCAGAAGATGGGTACACTGTAGTCATAAAGGGATGGACATGGTCAGCAACAATACTCAGGTAGATCGTGGCATTTAAACAATGTTCAATTGGTACTAAGGGGCCCAGAGTGTGCCAAGAAAATATCCCCCACCAGCCTGAACTGTTGATACAAGTCAGAATGGATCCATGCTTTCATGTTGTTTACGTCAAATTCTGACCCTACCATTTGAATGTCACAGCTGAAATCGAGACTTATTAGACCAGGCAATGTTTTTCCAATCTCCAATTTTTATGAGCCTGTGTGAATGTAGTCTCAGTTCTCTGTTCTTAGGTGACAAGGGTGGCACCCGGTGTACATTGAGTTGCTGCTGTGTGATTGGCTGATTAGCAATTTGCATTACCAAGCAATTGAACAGGAGTGTATATATATGAAAAAAAAAAGAAACACAATACACAGCTATTTGCCAGTGTGCAAGGGGAAAATCTAAGTTTTTTCTATTTCATCTACAGTGGTTTGGGAAAATACTACAATATGGCCACTAGATGGGGCTGACAATTACAGTTAATAAACACTGATCATAAGCGCCATCTAGTGGCCTTAATGCATTATTTTTTTAAAGCCACTCAAGGTTTTTTTTATGGATGAATAACATTCAACCTGTAAAGGAAATAGAAGGAAAACATGATTTTGCCCTGTTGGCATAAAACAAATATGGACAGCAGTTTCACTAGGCAAATATGAATCTGTGATCAGTGCTTTGCACAGTGCATCAAAAACTCATTATTAATTGAAACTAGAGGTTGTAAGTGCACCGTTTAGGAGATATTTACTTTGCACTGTGCCGATTATGTCATCGGCGCATGTGCTGTGAAGAAACAGCCCTACATGCCGTCTCTTCATTAGCAAGTGCAGTGACTGGAGGCTTCCCCGCATGCATGGGAGTGACATCACATGGCTCTCGCCAGTCACAGAGCTGGAGTCTGGCCCCGGAAGGAAGAGGGGCAAATGGATGCAGCCTAAAGCAGGGACAGCACGGGCTTCTTTTGCAGGTGTCACATATTGTGCTAGTATGCGACACATACTAGCGCTTATGCTTTTACTTTACAGGGAACAAAAAGAAGTAAAACCCATCAGGGTTTACTTCCTCTTTAACCACTTGAGACCTGCGCTATAGCCGAAAGACGGCTACAGCGCGGATCTCCTTTGCCGGGACTACATCTATTGACGTCGTCCTGTGCACGAGCGGCCTGCGCGCCCTGTGATCGGCGAGTCTATGAGACTCGCCTGATCACCGATCCGAGCAAGGGGTCGATCCCAACCCCTTATCACGTGATCAGCTGTCAGCCAATGACAGCTGATCATGTGATACAACGGAGCCGGTAATTGGCTATTATTCCTCCTCGCGCTGATAGCGCGAGGAGAAAAAAAAAGAGCCGATCACCGGCGGCCGTGATCAGGACATCAGTCCCGATCACGGCCAGCCCTGCCAGTGCCCACCTGCCCCCTGCCAGTGCCACATGAATAAAAAATGTGTCCCCCCCTGTCAGTGCCACCCAGCAGTGCCCATAGTGCCACCCAGCAGTGCCCACAGTGCCACCTAGCAATGCCCACAGTGCCACCCAGCAGTGCCACCCAGCAGTGCCCACAATCTGCCTCAACAAAGGTGCTGCACCCCAGTGCCACATATCTGTGCCCATCAGTGTCATCTACCAGTGCCCATCAGTGCCCAGCAGTGCCGCCCATCAGTGCCCAGCAGTGCCACCTATCAGAGCCACCTATCAGTGCCACCTATCAGTGCCCATCAGTCCCATCTATCAGTGGTACCTATCAGTGCCCCTTAGTGCCACCCATCCGTGCCACCCATCTGTGCCACCCATCCGTGCCATCTTATCTGTGCCCATCTTTGCCCATCAGTGCCACCTTATCTGTGCCCATCGGTGCCGCCTTATCTGTGCCTATTAGTGCCGCCTTAACTATGCCTATCAGTGCCCACCAATGCAGCCTATCAGTGCCCACCAGTGCAGCCTCATCAGCGCACTTCAATGAAGGAGAAAAATGACCTGTTTGCAAAATTTTATAACAAACTATTAAATATGTTTTTTTTTTTTTTTGCATCTTTTTTTGTTTGTTTAGCAAAAAATAAAACTCCCAGCTGTAATTAAATAACACCAAAAGAAAGCTCTATTTGTGGGAAAAAAATGATAAAAATTTCATTTGGGTACAGTGTTGTATGCCCGCGCAATTGTCATTCAAAGTGCATCAGCGCTGAAAGCTGAAAATTGGTCTGGGCATGAGGGGGGTTTAAGTGCCCAGTAAGCAAGTGGTGAAAGAGGAGGGCCGGTTTAAAAAAAATAAAAATTAAAGGTCAGCAGCTGCAAAAACTGTAGCTGCTGACTTAAAAAGGAACACTTACCTGTCCAGGGCACCCGCAATGTCGGCCGCCTGAGGCTGACCCGTCCCTCGGCTCTCGGGTCCCGGTGCCCCCATTTCAGCTAAGGGAAACAGGCAGTGGAGCCTTGCGGCTTCACTGCCCGTTTCCTACTGCACATGCGCGAGTCGTGCAGCTCTTTGTGAATGGGGCACGCTGTGTTCTGGGACGCACAGTTCCCAGAACACAGCGCGACCCATTACCCAGAAGACGCCGCACGGAGGAGAGAAGACAGAAGATCTCCGCGGAGGAGGAAGAGGCAGATTAGGATGATTAGGATGATGTGCCTAGCAACAGGCATTTCTGGTAAGTTAAAAAAAAAATTGTATTTTTTTTTTCAGGGTGGCCTTCCACTTTAAGCCCAACACTCGCTTATAATGAAAGGGACATTTATGGCATAACAAATATTTACTTGCATTTGAATAAAAAAACATATGTAGGAAAATGTATTGAACCATTAAAGGAACATGAAGTGATGTACTTTTACTATATAATGCATGGCAAAGAACTTTAATGTCTAAAGTCTGGTGTTTTTTTCAGTTATTGACAAATTCTGTTTAAATTCTGTGTATGTAACATTGCCACATTGCCACAGTTAAAAATACACTTCCGCCTCTCTAGTCCTGCATATTATTTCTCCAAGTTACTAACTGCAACTTGGAATTAAATCAACAAAAAAAGTGTTATTTATTAAATTGTACTGGCAGCTGTGATAAAAATCAAGTTCTTGGCTCTAGTTTGTAATACTGGGGGATCTTTTCTCATCCATTCTTTAAGTGTTCATTCCATGCCAGCAGCTTTGTCAATGGAATAATAGTTATATGTGCAGAAAGACTTGGATTATTTTTATGTCTGGGCTTTATACACAGTATGTACCTAAAAACAACAATCTTTCTTACCATGTACCTTTATAATTGTCAATATCAACATTATATAATGTTATGAATTACAGTAGTAACGTTAAAGCTGCAAGTGTTGATCATTTGCTCGGCATGGCTTTTCTTTAGTAAATTCTCATAGGTGAACTCAGTTAATGCCATGGGAAATCACACAAAAAAATTATTTGAATTAATTTTATAATTTACCCCAAAAAAGTAATCTGTACAAGGAAAAAAGGAGATAATATTAAATCCATACTGTACAGCAGGCAACATTAAATACCTAGTCATACTGTACACAATATGCAACATAACATATCTGTTTCATTTGTTACGTTTACCTATATTCTCCTGCAGGAGTCTCAGGTAAAAATCTCAAATTTTCAAGTCTTATGCTAATAATGCATACTTGCTGCCCACAATGCAGTGCTTGGTACCTGAGTAAACTATTAACCACTTCAGCCCTGGACCATTTGGCTGCCTAAAAACCAGAGGACGTTTTACAATTTGGCACTGAGCTGCTTTAACTGGTAATTACGTGATCATGCAATGTTGTACCCAAACAAAATTTGCATCCTATTTTTCCCACAAATAGAGCTTTTTGTTATGGTATTTGATTGCCTCTGCAAAAATGTCAATAAGCATATATTTATTCATTTGCGCAAAAGTTATACCGTCTACAAACTAGGGTACATTTTCTGTAATTTACGCAGCTTTTAGTTTATGACTGCCTATCTCATTTCTTGAGGTGCTAAAATAGCAGGGCAGTACAAACTGCCCCCAAATGACCCCATTTTGGAAATTTTTGAGAGGCATGTTGAGCCCATTGAATATTTTGTTTTTGCATCACAAGTGATTGAAAAATTACAAAAACTTGTCACTAAACGATATATTGCTCACGCATGCCATGGTTATATGTGGAATTACACCCCAAAATACATTCTGCTGCTTCTCCTGAGTAAGGGGATACCACATGTGTGAGACTTTTTGGGAGCCTAGCCACATACGGCACCCCGAAAGCCAAGCACCACCTTCAGGATTTCTAAGGACGTAAATTTCACTTCTCATTACCTATCACAGTTTTAAAGGCCATAAAATGCCCAGATGGCCTCTGTAACTGTGATAGGTAGTGAGGAAGTGAAATCGCCCTTAGAAAACCTGAAGACGGTGATTGGATTTGGGGTCCTGTACGAGGCTAGGCTCTCAAAAAGTCTCACACATGTGGTATCCTTGTACTCAAGAGAAGCAGCAGAATGTATTTTGGGGTGTAATTCCACATATGCCCATGGCATATTTGAGCAATATATCATTAAGTGAAAAATTGTCTTATTCCTGCAACTTGTGTCAAAATATCAAATATTCTATGGAATCGACATGCCTCTCAGCAAATAGCTTGGGATGTCTACTTTCCAAAATGGGGTTATTTGGGGTGTTTTGAACTGTTCTGGCATTGTATGCACAACATTTAAAAGCTTATGTCGCACATCACCCACTCTTTTAACCACTTGAAGACAAAGCCCTTTCTGACACTTTTTGTTTACATGAAAAAATATTTTTTTTGCAAGAAAAATACTTTGAACCCACAAACATTATATATTTTTTTAAAGCAAAGGCCCTACAGATTAAAATGGTGGGTGTTGCATTTTTTACACACAGTATTTGCGCAATGATTTTCTAACGCATTTTTTGGGGAAAAAACACATGTAGCACTAACCCCCGAAGGAGCTGCTGTTTATTTTTGGGCTTCACGTTACCGAGCGCTGGCATTAAATGATCGGCGGAAATGCACACAGACTTTCCGGGCCTGCCTCCGAACATCATGTAAGCCCAGGCACCTGCCCAAGAACCACCAGGTTAAGGACATGAGACACAGGGCACATGAGTCAGTTGTCCCTGTCAGAGGGCAGAGAGGAGGTTGGTGTCATTGTCGCAAACCAGCATTCTTGGCTTAAGCTGGCGTGGCGTCAACCACCTCTCGGCCTACCCCTGCAGAGCTGACAAAATATCTGCCCCAGTGTGGCTCCTGTCCCCCAAACAAACCAGCGCAAGCACGGCATGGTATCTTTTTGCCTGCGTACTTGCTTGGCTCCTTGAACACCTACGGAGCACCGCTGTTTCTGAGGACAAAGCACTGGAAGAGGCCATGGAGGAAGAAGAAGAGGAGGGGGTGGGGGAGAGAGGTGTGTCACAACCAGTAATAGCATTTTGGAGGCATGGTGGTGGAACAACCTCCAACACTACTGCACCTTGTCCTGCATCCTTCCCAGCTGCCAGAAGAGTGACCCAATGGGCCGTGAAAGATAGGTAACACCCCTGTCCATGCCTGCTGGACCATGAGTCAGCGGTAATATACACCTTACTCCTGACCACCCAGTCCAGCGAGGCATGGACATTGCCTTCCACATGCTGGTAGAGAGCCGGAATCGCCTTCCATGAGAAAAAGTGGCATTTGGGGAGCTGCCACTGAGGAATCGCACATTCCACAAACTCACAGAAGGGGGCCGAGTCTACCAACTGAAAAGGCAGCAGCTGAAGTGCTAGCAATTTAGCCAAGCTAGCATTCAACCGCTGGGCATGTGGATGGCTGGGAGTGAACTTCTTTCGACGGTCCAGCAGCTGGGCAGGGCAATTTGCCTGGTAAAATCAGACGTCGGTGTACTGCTAGAAGAGTGCCCGCAAGTACTTGGCTGTGACATACCTAATTCTACACCTTCATTCCTCTCAGTGCAGGTTTCAGAGAGGACTGAAGGTCTAGTGGGGTTGGAGATGCCAGCTGATAAGGAGCAAGGAGAGGTTCGCTTTGTTCTTTGATGTGGGTCTTTAAGGTACGCTTGCCAGCGAGCTGCATGGCAGGTCAACATATGTCTGGTCAAGCATGTGGTGCCCAAGCGTTTGATGTTTTGGCCACGCAAGATATGCTTGAGACATATGTTGCAGATAGCAGCGGTGCGATCTGATGCACTCAACTCAAAAAAGGCCCACATCAAAGAACTTCTGGAATAATGCGCAGAGGCAGCGCCCTGCACATGTGGAGCTCTGCGGTGTGATTCAGTCCTTGTGCTGCCCCTAAGCTAGCCCCCGGAGGGCATCCTGTCTCGTTGGAGATGTGCCTCTTCCTCCTCCTCTCTCCTATCAGGCACCCATGTGGAGTCAGTGGCCTCATCATCCCCTCCCTCTTCAGCACTGGAGCAAACCTGGTAGTATGCTGCAGCTGATGGAACATGACTGCCAGATTGCTTTCCTTCTTGAGCATCCCCTCTCTCTGCGCTCACGCTACTGCCTTCCTCTATCATCATCAGAGCCTTCAAAATGCTGGCCATCCTCCTGGAGAATGTACCCAACACTGTGGTCAAACAGTTTGGTGGACTCCTCAGGAGGACATGGTGGGTCAAGGGAAGGAGTGACTGATGACATTGAGACAAGGGAAGAGGACGCTTTGGCAGCTGCTTTGCTAGTACCCTGAGCCTGGGTGAGAGAGGATGAGGAGGATAAGGAGGGCTTGGTCATCCACTCTACCAAGTCTTCGGCATGATGCGGCTCAACACGTCCAGCTGCCGAAAATAAGGACAAGCGTGTCCCATGGCCATGTGCTGTTGACGATGCACCACGTCCACGACCAGCACTGTTGTCTCTAGACACAGAGCCTGCTTGCCCTCTTTTATTGGCTTGTGACTGTCTGCCTCTCCTTGTTGGCCTTCCAGACATAGTAATGGCCTGCAGGGAGATGTGAAAACTAGCAATTGGGTAGCTTTAGGTGCACACTAAGCAGATGACACAGTACACCGACTGTAATTACTGCAGCTGCCTGCCTGTGTTACAGAAACAGAACAACATCAGCAATAAGGAGTAACTTCAGGTGTATACTGTGCAGGAAGCACACAACACCCACTGTAACTGCTGCAGATGCCTGTATTACAGAACACCAACAATAAGGGGTAGCTTCAGGTGTATACTGTGCTGGAGGCACACAACACCCACTTTAACTGCTGCAGATGCCTGTATTACATAACACCAGTAATAAAGGGTAGCTTCAGGTGTATACTCTGCTGGAGGCACACAACACCCACTTTAACAGCGCTAGGTTTGCAAGCCAAAAAGACACTGTCCCTGCCTATCCTGCTCTTTCCCTGACCGCCACAACACACTACACAAGGCTGCCACGCTGGTGGCCTTATATAGTGCGGGGTGTGTACTTAACCCCCCTGAGCTATAATTGGCCACAGGCATCCTGCCTGTGGCCAATTATGGCTCCCCTCGCTGCCGGTGCTGTGATTGGCCAAGAATGCGGGGTCACAGTGCATGCTTGGCCAATCATGAGCCAGCAATGGCGCAGTGCATTATGGGCCATGAGCATTACACGAATATGGTGCGAACGGCCCACAGAGTTCTGGCTTCGCCGAATGGGCGAACAGCCGGTGTTCAAGTCAAACATGCGTTCGACTTGAACACCGAGCTCATCCCTAATCTTCACTATCTGTCATGCTCAGAAACATGAAGGCCTCTTCCGTAGTGTACCTTTGATTTGCCATTTTGGGCTCTATATTTACTGGTACAGTAGTAAGATTCACAGGAAAAAAAGCTCCTAGGCTGTCAGCAACTGTATCAAATGCTACCATAAAAACTGTTAGCAATCGCAGGGATCAGGCCTGCGAACGCTGCAGTTATGTTTTTAGTGTTTTGTAAGTGACAGTGATTGATCGATACTGCACTTGGGTGGGCTGGGCGGAGGGGCAAGACACAGGTGCTAGCAGGTATCTGGGCTGAGCCTGCTACACTGCATTTTCGGGAAACCCTAAACTGCTGGGGGCGCTAGTATAGATCTGATCAGATATTGATCCATTCAGACACTATACCACTAAGGGAGGTGTATACTGGGGTGTTAGCGCTACTGGCACTAATCTGATGCTGCCTGGGGCAGTGCAGACCCTAACAGACCCTAAAACTTAACTGATATCACCCGCCGGGCTATCAGGGGGTTACACTTTTATTAAGTAATAAATGGAGGGTGCCCTGACACTATAAAATACAAACTAGCTAACCAGCACCACCCGTAACAATTATATGGTGATCACTGGTGACAGGGGGTGAAAGGGTTAACTAGGGGGCAATCAGGGAGTTAACCTTTATTAGTTAATATATGGGGGTACCTGACACTATAAAAATCTGACCCTAAATACCGTATTTATTGGCATATAACACGCGTCGGCATATAACATGCACCCCAAATTTAGGAGGAAATTTTCAGGAAAAAAACTTTTAGGAGGGAAATTTAAGGAAAAAAAACTTACATTTAAATGCCCATCAATGCAGCCTTATCAGTGTCCATCTGAAGCCTTGTCAGTGTCATTTGCAGCCTTGTCATGCAGCCTGTCCATCATTGCAGCCTTGTCATGCAGCCTGTCCATCATTGCAGCCTTGTCCTGCAGCCTGTCCATCATTGCTTCCTGTCCATCATTGCAGCCTTGTCATGCAGCCTGTCCATCATTGCAGCCTTGTCATGCATCCTGTCCATCATTGCAGCCTTGTCCTGCAGCCTGTCCATCATTGCAGCCTGTCTATCATTGCAGCCTTGTGCATTGTCCCCTGGTCAGTGTTATTTGTAGATTTTATTTTTAAAAATGGAGCCGCTGAGATGTCCTGTGTATCTTGGCGGCGCCAGGTAGTTCTCGGCCACCTTCCGCCGTTCTCGGCGGCTTTCGGCCATCCTTGGCGGCTTTTCAGCCGCCTTCGGAAGTTCTCCTCGGGTTTTGCCCGCTCTCGCCCATTCTCTGCGGTTTTCCGAGAAGGGCCAAAGGCGGCCGAAAGCCGCCGAGAATGGGCGAAGGCGGCCGAAAGCTGCGAGAAGAGCCGAAAGCAGCTGAAAGCCGCCCAGAGGCTCAAAATCACCCAGAAATCACGGAGGATCAGCGTATAACACGCACCCGCTATTTTCCCCTGATTTTAAGGGGAGAAAAGTGCGTGTTATACGCCGATAAATACGGTAGCTAACTGGCTAACTAGCATCACCTGTAACACTTATACGGTGATCACTGGTGTTAGGAGGTGAAAGGGTTAACTAGGGGGCAATCAGGGGGTTAAAAACTTTATCAGGCAGTATATGGGGGTACCTGACGCTATAAAAACCTGACGGTGAACCTAGATAACTAACAGGCTAACTAGCGTCACCCGCGGCACTAATACGGCGATCAGAAAAAAGATTGCTTAGTGACACTGGCAACAGGGGGTGAAAGGGGTAACTGGGGAGCAATCAAGGGGTTAAACCTTTATAGGGGGGGATTAGGGGGTACCCTAGACCTAAAGGGGCCTACCACTAACAGACCTAACACTTATAACATTCACAAAATGACACCAATACAGTGATCAGTAAAAAATTGAAAACTGTTATTGGTGTCACTGTGACAGGGGGTGACAGGGGGTGCAGGGTGGGTGATTGGGGGTGCCTATGTGTACTGGTGTTAGTGTGCTGTTTGTGTAACTCACAGGGATGTCTTCTCTCCTCGGGCTCCCGAACGAAAAGGCTTTACGAGGAGAGATGACATCACTTCCTCTGCTTTTTTTTACAGTTTCGGAAGCACGGGAAGCTTCTCATTCATCAGGAGCGATCGTGAATCAGTGACCTCCCCCTCAGGATGGATTGCTCCTAGAGCGATGCCAATAGCCTTGGGCACTGGGGGGGGGGGGGGCGGGGGCGCAGTCTTGCCCTCCGCCTGCAGGAGGGGAGTAAAGTACGGGTACGTTACTCTGCCTGCCCATGCCATTCCACCAACGTATATCGGCGTGAGGCGGTCGGCAAGTAGTTAAAGTGGTAGTAAAAAAAATATAATAAAATTGTCCCCTGCAAAATAATAACATAATAGTACTTTATGAAGGACTTACCTTAAGACAACTGGGCTTCCATTTTCACCCAGTCTGCCTTCAGGGTTCATGGGCTTTGGCAGTTTGACTGGTCTAGTGCGCATGCATCGTGACTTCACTCGCTGCTACTATAGTAAATATCTCCTAAATGATGCAAGTGTACTCTCGTAGGTGCTGCTGGTAATAGCTGGTTCTTCCCTAATACAGAGGCTGTCCACCACCATAAGCTCCAGTCTATTCACTCTGGCTCCAATAACTCAGTCTAGGGGATGTATTTTTGAAATGTATAGCTTACAGAACTTTAAACAGGAGAGGGGTTAAGGCATGGGATACTCCAAAATGCTGCACAATAAACAGGAGGACACTCTTCTCTAGACTCCCTGTCAGGGAAATCATATGCGAGGTCATGCACGAAGATATGCAAATGCGCACAATAATTCTCGAGTGACAACTAGATGTGCCTAACTCGAGCATGCGTGTTAGCGTGAGTGGGCGGGAATACTTGGTGCCCACTTGTCTTTTTCAAGTGGCTCCAGAGACCAGGGGGTTGCTGCTTCTACCATTTATGAACTGATCCTGTGCTTACTTTTTTGTTTACTTTTTAGTCACTTGTGTGACCCGCTTTGGACTCTAATTATTCCTGATATCCTGTTGCTGACTGTGGCTAGGGATATAGCCTTCTGCCTTCTGCCTGCTGTTTTGGTACCTTCTCTGCTTGCTCGATACCAACCCCAGCCTGGCTCTGACTTTGCTGTGGTTCATGATTCTTGACCCCTGCTGATACTGACTCTTGCCTGCCTGACCATATGATATCCTGCACCCGCCTGCTTGCCAGCTTGCTTGCTGCCTGCTGTTTTACACCTGCTGATGTGTCTTCTTATTGGTCAGCTCTCTAGTTTGTCTGCTGCTCGTCACCTGTTGCAAGAACCTCCTGGCCAGAATCTCCTACAAGGCAACCGTGTCAATCCATGCCCTGCTATATCTTGTCATCACCTTCAGGAGAAACAGGGCCAGAGTCATAAGGGAAAGCTCTCTTACCAGCTCAGCCTTGACCTGGTGGTTGACACTCACACTCCAGGATTCTGCTGAGGACAAGGGAATGGCCAGCACTCTAAGACCCTATGAGAGCTGTCTCAATACAAACTACCTCTGGCGCCTATATACTACACATAGTCACTGGGAATCATATCAGGTTTATTACTCACAAGTCCCTAGGACAGATGCACACCTTCCAGCTTCCTCTGGACACAGTTCAGTAAGGGAGACAATCCTTCTCCTGACACAGCTGAGGCCTCAAGAACAGCTACAAAGACCATACGCTACCTCAGAAGAGCAGAAGCCCACCTAGGGAAAGAGAACAATCTTCAGACTATTTATCTCCTCCCTAGCCACCCTCTGTACACTCCTCTCTAAGGATTTGTCAGGCCATGAAAAATATTCAGATTGACCATTTGAATCTCCCTCCTTATGTTCTGGAAGCTTCTTCCAGAGGCAGGTAAAAACAATCAAACCTCCAGCCTGTGAAACCCTAAACAGACCATAACAAATAATCATAATGGGAGGTGAGGGAAGCAAGGGTGGGACTGCAAAGCTCAGAGAAAAATGTACAAGAGGCTTCTGCAAGCGCTCCTTAAAAGAGAGTCTTTCTCTGAGTCCGGAGTCAATGAGGATGGCAAACGTGATTAAGTTCTCCAGCTCAGTAGGTATATCTCAGGCTGCTATCTCATCCTTGATGATATTCGAGAGGCCATGAGAAAAAGCAGCCACGAGGGCCTCATTGTTCCAAGCAACCTCCTCTGCTGCCAGAGTGAGGAATTTAATGGCGTAATTGGCAACATTTCTCATACTCTGTTTGATGGACATGAGGCACTTGGCAGCAGAAGCGGAGAATGTGGGAACGTCAAATACCCTTATAAAAGAAGCCACAAACTCAGGGTAACTCAAGACATGTTTTTGCATCTCCTATAGAGGGTTTGCCCAGGCCAAGGCTCTCTCAGAAAGCAAAGATATCATGAAACCTGCTTTGCTTCTGTCCTTGGGAAACGCCTGGGGCAGGATCTCAAAGTATATCTCATCCTGGTTGAGAAACCCTCTGCATTGGACTAGATCACCCCAAATCTCTGGAGAAGCGGAGCGGAACCAGACATACCTCTTATTGAGTTAATACTCGAGGCGGATGCCTGCACAGAGACTGGAGCAGCAGCAGGGACGGCCTGCAACACAGGTTGTACTGGAGCAGCCAGAGTTGGAGATTCCAGGCGAGCGTTTTTAACACCATGGCAAACTGATCCATGCAGTGATCCGGCTCATCCAATCTGGAAAAAAAATATTACCAACAAGTGGATTGATTGCATCTTCTGAATTCATGGACTTTGCCTACTGTCAGAAACCATGAATCAGACCGAGACAGAAGTACAGTTAAATCACACTTGTTTAATAATAAAAGTAAATAGAACTAACGTAGTCAAAACATAGCCAAAGTTTGGTAAATGGAACGGATAGTCAGACAAACCAGTAAGTCGGGAAGCCAGAGATCAGCACAGTGGAACAGCAAGTAGGATCTGGAGCCAGAAGGAATGTCAACCAAGCAAGTCTTTAACAGGAATGCAGGAGACAGACTCTGTGATGTTGACCAAGGCGAAGACAGAGATCATCTGGGCTAGACGGCTTAAGTAGGCAGGACTGATGAGCAGGATATCATCAACAGGTGAGTCACTGTGGAGAGATAGGATCTAGCAATTAGCCAACAGCTGAGTGGTCAGCTCAGAGGAAGAAAGGGCTGAGCCCAGCCCTGACAGTAATTTGATCTCAGTATAAATACAGCTGTTCTGTGAAGCCCTCAAAGGTTTGTTAGAGAACCTTAGTGAACAAACAGCATCATGAGGGCCAAGGAACACACCAGACAGGTCAGGGATAAAGTTGTGGAGAAATTTAAAGCAGGGTTAGGTTATAAAAAAAAACCCAAGCTTTGAACATCTCATGGAGCAATGTTCAATCCACCATCTGAAAATGGAAAGAGTATGGCACAACTGCAAACTTACTAGGACATGGCCGTCTTCCTAAACTGACAGGCCAGGCAAGGAGAGCATTAATCAGAGAAGCAGCCAAGAGGTCCATCTCTGGAGGAGCTGCAGAGATTCACAGCTCAAGTGGGAGAATCTGTCCACAGGACAACTATTGGTCTTGCACTCCACAAATTTGGCCCTTATGGAAGAGTGGCAAGAAGAAAGCCATTGTTGAAATAAAGCCACAAGAAATCCATTTGCAGTTTGCAAGAAGCCATGTGGCGGACACAGCAAACATGTGGAAGAAGGTGTTCTGGTCTGACGAGACCAAAATTTTACATTTTGGTTTAAAGGCAATACACTATGTGTGGCAGAAAACTTAAAATGGACATCACACTGAACACACCATCCCCACTGTGAAACATGGTGTTGACAGCATCATGTTGTTGGGATGCTTTTCTTCAGCGGGAACAGGGAAGCTGGGCAGAGTTGATGGGAAGATGGATGTAGCCAAATACAGGGAAATCTTAGAAGAAAACCTGTTAGAGTCTGGAAAAGACTTGAGACTGGGGCAGAGGTTGACCTTCTAGCAGGACAGTGACCCTAAACATATACGGCCAGAGCTACAATGTAATGGTTTAGAAGATTAAAGCATATTAATTTGTTAGCATGGTCCAGACTTAAATCCTATTGAGAATCTGTGGCACGACTTGAAAATTGCTGCTCACAGATGCTCTGCATCCAATCTGACAGAGCTTGAGCTATTTTGCAAAGAAGAATTGGCAAAAATGTCAATCTCTAGATGTGCAAAACTAGTGGAGCCATACCCAAAAAGACTTGCAGCTGTTGCAGCAATAGGTGTTTCTACAAAGTATTGACTCAGAGGGGCTGAATATAAATGCACACCACACTTTTCAGATATTTATTTGTAAAAATGTTTAAAAAACATTAGAATTTTCCTTCCACTTCACAATTATGTGCCACTTTGTATTGGTCTATCACATAAAACCCCATTACATTTACGTTTTTGGTTGTAACATGACAAAATGTGGAGAATTTCAAGCGGTATGAATACTGTATATCGGGGATATGCAATTAGCGGACCTTCAGCATGCCTCTGCCTTTGGGTGTCAAGCTTGTGGCTGTCAAAGCCTTCCTATGCCTCATGGGACTTGTAGTTCTGCAATAGCTGGAGGTCCGCTAATTGCATATCCCTGCTGTATATAATTATTGGTGGTATCTTCCAGTTTCAGCCCAACCTTTTATGGCTGTCCCCCATGGGCTGCCCCTTTTGTCAATACTCTGGTCGGACACGCATGATGGGTGTGGGGGAGCGGGGGGTTTGGAGGTGTGGGATAGGGTTAGAGTTTGGTAACTGGTACTGGTCACACTTTATGCTGCCCTCCTCTTCTTTCTGTCTCTCTCACATGTCTTACTTTTTCTACAGAAGTGAGGGAGAGAAGTGGTCTTCAGACAGTTGTCAGAACATGAAATAAAACAGGGTGTTAGACCAGATCAGATTTGGACCTCAAAAGGTAAATTTGTAAACAAAAAAATCTGAATTGCTATGGTATAAGGATACAATCTTTATACTGGAAGTCCGAGTCCCTATCTTGGGGTTGTGTCACGGCCACATGCTAGCTGGACATTTTGGAATCAGTAAGACCTCTGAACTTGTACA
Organism: Lithobates pipiens; assembly: GCF_037356315.1. Lineage (NCBI taxonomy): Eukaryota > Metazoa > Chordata > Amphibia > Anura > Ranidae > Lithobates > Lithobates pipiens. Next base: position 300,435,278 of record NW_027507748.1, on the reverse strand, counting down.
ATGTACATACCGGTGGCCGCAAGTAGAGAAAGACTGCAAGAAGTATGTTGAGTGTTGTATCACCTGTATTCGGAGCAAGAACAGAAAAACTAAGGCTTGGGGTCCCCTGAAACCACTACCCATCCCAGGTAAACCCTGGAGGATGATTTCTATAGACTTTGTTATCGAGCTTCCTCCATCAGAAGTCTATAGCACCATCTTTGTGGTAGTGGACTGGTTGTTTAAAATAGCACATTTTTTACCTATGAAAGCCATCTGCTCAAGAGACTGCACAAATTTGTATCAAGGAAATTATAAGCCCTTGTACACACGGTCGGAGAATCCATCGGAATGTGTCCTATCGGACCATTTTGTCGGATAATCCGACTGTGTGTGGTATGCATCGGACTGTTTCCGTCGGAATATCCGACCAAATTTTCCAACTTGCTGGAAATATTTTCCGACAAACTGGTCCGATCGGACATACTCCGATCATGTGTAGAGAATTCCGATCGGACAAAGTGCCACGCATGCTCAGATCAAATTCCTACATCAAAGCTATTGGCTACTAGCCTGAACGTAGTCCCATCGTAACTAAATTACGTCATCACGTTCTGAAAGATCGGATTTTCCGACAACTTTGTCCGACCGTGTGTATGCAACAGTTTCGGACACAATCTGTCAGACAAAATCTGTCGGGCAAAATCCGACGGATTTGGTTATTGAAATGTCCGACCGTGTGTACAAGGGCTAAGACTTCATGGGGTTCCAGCAAATATTGTGTCGGATTGTGGGGTGCAGCTTTCCAATTGGAAAGCCTTGTTTTTGAAAAGCCTTGTGTACAGGCTAGAGGATCAAACTATAATTTTCTTCAGCCTATTAACCACAAAGGAATGAACAGACGGAGAGAACCAATCAGACTCTTGAACAGTATCTGCGCTGTTTTTTCTGATTCTCTCAAGATGACGGTTTCACTATTACCACTAGCTGAGTTTTTCTACAATAATTGTGTCCATCCAGCCACAAAACAATCTCCGTTCTTCACCAATTACGGCTTCCATTCTTCCTTCTTGTCTAATACAGTACCAGAATGCTCTGTACCTGCTGTCCTTGAAACAATGGAGTTCTTTGACTCCAATAACAAACTGTTGCAAGAAACAATGGCTAAAGCACAGGCATACAAAAAAAAGGTCTTTGCCAAGAGGAGAAGAGGGGAGTTGATTCTGAAACCAGGAGATCAATATGGTAGTCCACAACTAATCTAAAGTTAGCCTGTCTATCAAAGAAATTGGGCCCTAAGTTTGTGGGGCCTTTCCCAGTAAAGGTAAACAATGTGGCCTATGAACTAGAACAACAGGAATCTGTCAATATTCATCCCGTTTTTCATGCGACCTTGCTGAAACCTGCTATTCCTAATTTCTTCCCTTGATGAAATATTGGGTCCAGCCAGAGAAGATCCTCTGTGCTCCAGATCCCATTGAGAAGAGCAGCTTGGACGCGTTTGTGTGCATGCCGCGACAATACAGAATGGTTGCCACCACAAGTGCACATGCGCATACCCGGCGACAGCCCTTGGTGCCAAAGGGGCTATTTAAACCGGCTCATTTCCCAAGATCAGTGCTGTCTGGTCTACAGAGTTTCCTGTGTTTCCTGCTATCCGTTGCCTGTACCAGTTCCTGTTGACCTACCCGACTTGCTCCTGACTACTCCTGTTATCTGCCTGCACCTGACCCCGGCTTGTCTTTGATTAAGCTCCTGCCTGTTCCTTCTGCCACCTTGCTGCCAGCCTGTTGCTAACCCTGCCTGCATCTAGATACGCTTCTACATCAGCACCTGTTCTGTACTTGTTCTTTGGTGTCTGATTCAGCCTGCATGTACCTGCCTGTGCTCCAGTCATTACCAAAATCAAGTTCTGCTTGCTGCTGTACCCATGCTCCAGTCTGTGGCACCCAAGTATCAGCCTACTCCAGTCTCCAGCCTGTCAGCTGTTTTTTGGTCATCCTGCTGTGTCGGTGTTCCTCAATAGTTCTGTCTTCAGTTCCGGTTCAGCCTCCCTGATAGCAACTTTCCAGGCACTCGTCCGACTCTGCACTCCCACACCACCTGTCTGCTAGGGGCCTAGAGTCCGAGGTGTAAGAGAGGCCTTACTTTGCATAACAGATTCTACCATCAGGCACGTGACAGTACCAGACAGCCATGTCCGTGTTTGTGCAAGGAACCTCTCACATGGATGGACTTTGCCAACATCTATTAGACCTCACACAGGCTGTCCAGAATCTTAACAGCATAACAGACTCTACCATCAGGTACGTGACACAGGACTTCTTATGGCTTTCTTTCAACTATGGCTTACTTCTTGCCACTCTTCCATAAAGGCCAGATTTGTAGAGTGCACAACTAATAGTTTTCCTGTGGACAGATTCTCCCACCTGAGCTGTGGATCTCTACAGCTCCTCCAGAGTTAACATGGGCTTCTTGGCTGCTTCTCTGATTAATGCTCTTCTTGTCCAACCTGTCAGTTTAGGTCGACGGTCATGTCTTGGTAGCTTTGCAGTTGTGCCATACTCTTTCTATTTTTGGATGATGGATCTAACAGAGCTTTGTGAGATGTGCAAAGCTCAGGATATTTGGTGATGATCTGATGTGTTCCATGGCCTTCATGATGCTGTATGTTCACTAAGGTTCTTTAACAAACCACTGAGGGCTTCACAGAACATCTGTATTTATACTAAGCTTAAAATACACACAGGTGGACTCTATTTACTAATTAAGTGACTGCTGAAGGCAATTGGTTCAACTAGATCAGTGTTTCTGAACTCCAGTCCTCAAGGCGCCTCAAAAGGTCATGTTTTCAGGCTCTCCATTATTTTGCACAGGTGATTTGATCAGTTTCACTGCCTTAGTAATTACCACATTCATTTCATCTGAGGGAAATCCTGAAAATATGACCTGTATGTGTCACTAGGGATTGTTCGAGACGAACCTATGTTCGACTCGAACATCGGCTGTTCGACCATTCGCCGAATTGTGAACCTTATGGGCCGTTTGTGCCAAATTCGAGTGGCGCGTCACGGCCCATATTTCACTGCGGCATCGTAGTGCATTGCTGGCTGATGATTGGCCAAGCATGTACTATGACCCGTATGCTTGGCCAATCAGAGCACTGTCTGTCTAGCTAGCTGGCTTTGGCCAATTATGGCTCAGGGGGTTTAGTACACGCCCCACACTATATAAGGCTGGAAGTCGGCCTTGAGTAGTGTGTTTTGGCATGGTGATAGAGAGAGAGAGAGGTAGACAGTGTGATTTCATTTCATTTTAGTTAGATTGAGCAGGCAGGAGGCTAGTCAGTTAGCTGCAGTCAGTGTATTGTGTATATATATATATATATGCATCCTAGGTGTTCTATGTATATATATATATATATATATATATATATATATATATATATATACACTGTATTCATTTTAGCTGGATTCGTTCCTGTGTACTGTGTCCTTTGCACAGTGTACACCTAAAGCTGCCCCAATTGATCCTATCCGCAGGCAGCTGTAGTAATTACAGTTTGTGTATTGTGTCATCTGCACAGTGTGCACCTAAAGCTACCCCAATTGCTGGTGTTCTGTTGATCCTATCCGCAGGCAGCTGTAGTAATTACAGTTGGTGTATTGTGTCATCTGCACAGTGTGCACATAAAGCTACCCCAATCGCTGGTGTTCTGCTGATCCTATCTGCAGGCAGCTGCAGTAATTACAGTTGGTGTATTGTGTCATCTGCACAGTGTGCACCTAAAGCTGCCCCAATTGCTGGTGTTCCTCTGATCCTATACCACAGGCAGCTGCAGTAATTACAGTTGGTGTACTATGTACTCTGCGCAGTGTGCACCTAAAGCTACCCCAATTGCTGGTGTTCTTCTGATCCTGTACCACAGGCAGCTGCAGTAATTACAGTTGGTGTATTGTGTCATCTGCACAGTGTGCACCTAAAGCTGCCCCAATTGCTGGTGTTCCTCTGATCCTATACCACAGGCAGCTGCAGTAATTACAGTTGGTGTACTATGTACTCTTCGCAGTGTGCACCTAAAGCTACCCCAATTGCTGGTGTTCTTCTGATCCTGTACCACAGGCAGCTGCAGTAATTACTACAGACAGGTTGTTGAGGTGAGGAGAGCATTGAGGGGTGATCTTCTTTTCCCCCTCTCCCTCAAGGTCAGTCTGGAACTCTTGATTGGATCAATTGGAAGATTACGGTTTATATAATCCTTTTTCCTGCCCTATATATTTTTGGAGTTCTTGCCTCCTTGTGGGCTTACCGTATATACTCGAGTATAAGCCGAGATTTTCAGCCTCTTTTTTGAGGCTGAAAGTGCCCCCCTCGGCTTATACTCGAGTCATCGCTGTCTGCCCGCTCGATCAGCGTGTCGAGCAGACAGACAGCGGCCATTCTATAATTCAAAAGCCGCGCCTCCGGCTCCGCCTTCGCCTGTGATAGGCGGAACACTGAATTTCCCAGCAGCCTGTGTTCCGCCTATCACGGACATCGTATCATCCTCGTACTACGGACGAGGATGATACGATGTCCGTGATAGGCGGAACACAGGCTGCTGGGAAATTCAGTGTTCCGCCTATCACAGGCGAAGGCGGAGGCGCGGCTTTTGAATTTTACAATGGCCGCCGAGGCGCCGACGAAGAGGGCACGGGACGGAGGCAAGGCAAGGCACGGCACGGGACGGGACGGGACGGAGGCAAGGCAAGGCACGACACGGGACGGAGGCAAGGCACGGCGGCAAGGCACGGCACGGGACGGAGGCAAGGAGGCAAGGCACGGGACGGAGGCTCGGGACAAAGGCTCGGGACACAGGTAGGCTGGACACACACACACACACACACACACACACACACACACACACACACACACACACACACACACGGATGGAGACACACACACACACAGGGATGGATGGATACACACACACACAGGGATGGATGGATGGATGGAGACACACACACACAGGGATGGATGAATGGATGGAGACACACACACACAGGGATGGATGGATGGATGGATGGAGACACACACACACAGGGATGGATGGATGGATGGAGACACACACACACAGGGATGGATGGACGGACACACAGGGATGGACGGACACACAGGGATGGACGGACACACAGGGATGGACGGACACACACACAGGGATGGACAGGCATGTCTCACCCTCGGCTTATACACGAGTCAATAAGTTTGCCAGTTTTTTTGGGGGTAAATTGGGGGCCTCGGCTTATATTCGGGTCGGCCTATACTCGAGTATATACGGTATCTATATATGACATACTGGCTACAATACTATTTTATTCCTGTAGAGATACCTCTCTTTTTCTTTTTTGGTTACCCAAAGGGAATAAAAATGATAGGCTCCTGATGAAGCGTTATGATGAACGCGAAACATGTAGAGCATCTAAATATCTCTGAGCTGATTCTTAATCGTTATCCTGTCTATGCAAATTAATTCCTGTATTGATGGTCATTTTTTCCTTAATGTCCCTATGTTGGATACCTATGGGAATATATACAGAATGTGATGTACCTCTAATATGCTAGACAGGATAGGAAGTATTGAGATCTGGTTTGTTGTTTTTTTTTTCTTTTTAGAAAAATAAAAATAGTTTTAAATTTATCTCTTTCTTTTCCCCCTTTTTTTGTTATATTTATATCTATGCCTAAAAAGTCCATTATTGTCAACAATTTTTGTTGAGTTTTTTAGAAAAATTACAGCTGGTGTACTTTGTACTCTGAAACAGAGTGCACCTAAAGCTACCCCAATTGCTGGTGTTCTGCTGGTCCTATCCGCAGGCAGCTTTAGTAATTACAGTTGGCGTATTGTGTCATCTGCACAGTGTGCACCTAAAGCTACCCTAATTGCTGGTGTTCTTTGTATCCTATACCACAGACAGCTGCAGTAATTACAGTTGGTGTACTGTGTACTCTGCACAGTGTGCACATAAATATACCCCAATTGCTGGTGTTCTCATACTAATAATACTACAGACAGGCAGTTGATTCTACTAGCTGCAGTATAATCAGTATATACGTCCCAGCTTTGTGCAGCTACATCTCCCTGCAGGCCATTAGTATGTCTGGAAGGCCAATAAGGAGAGGCAGACAGTCACAATCCAATAAGAGGGCAAGCAGGCTCTGTGTCTAGAGGCAACAGTGCTGGTCGTGGACACAGTGCATCCTCATCAGCACATGGCCATGGGACATGCTTGTGCTTTTTACGGCAGCTGGCCATGTTGAGCCACAGCATGCCGAAGATTCAGTAGAGTGGATGACCAAGTCGTCCTCATCCTCCTCAGCCTCTCTCACCCAGGCTCAAGGTACTGGCAAAGCAGCTGCCTAAGTGGCCTCTTCCCTCAGCTTAATGGCATCAGTCACTCCTTCCCTAGCCCCACCATGTCCTCTTGAGGAGTCCCCCGAACTGTTTGACCACAGTGTTGGGTACATGCTCCAGGAGGATGCCCAGCGTTTTGAAGGCTCTGATGATGATACCCAGCTAGAGGGAGGCAGTAACGTGAGCCTAGAGAGAGGGGGTGCCAAAGAAGGACAGCAATCTGGCAGTCATGTTCCCCCAGCTGCAGCATACTGCCAGGTTTGCTCCAGTGATGAGGAGGGAGGGGATGATGAGGTCACTGACTCCACGTGGGTGCCTGATAGGAGAGAGGAGGAGGCACATCTCCAACTAGGCAGGATGCCCTCCAGGGGCAAGCTTAACGGTATCACACTGACTGCATCACACCGCAGAGCTCCATATGTGCAGGGTGTTGCCTCTATGCGTTATTCCAAAAGTTCTTTGGTGTGCGCCTTTTTTGAGACGAGTGCATCAGATCGCACCGCTGCTATTTGTATGTCTCAAGCGTATCTCGCATGGCCAAAACATCAGCCGCTTGGGCCCCACATGCTTGACCAGACATACGTCGACCTGCCATGCAGTTCATTGGCAAGCGTATCTAAAAGCCCCACATCAAAGAACAAAGCAGACCTCTCCTTGCTCCTCATCAACTGGGATCTCCAACCCCACTATACCTTCAGTCCTCTCTGAAACCTGCACTTTGAGGAATGAAGATGTAGAATTAGGTGTGTCACAGCCAAGTACTTGCGGGCAATCTGCTATCGGTACACCGACGTCAGATTGTACCAGGCAAATTTCCCTGCACCAGCTGCTGCACCATTGAAAGAAGTTCACTCCCAGCCATCCACATGCCCAGCGGTTGAAGGCTAGTTTGGCTAAATTTCTAGCACTTCAACTGCTGCCTTTTCAGTTGGTAGACTCTGCCCCCTTCCGTGAGTTTGTGGAATGTGCAGTTCATCAGTGCCAGGCTCTATACCGGCATGTGGAAGGCAATGTCTTGGTCTCGATGGCCAGGGCGGTCAGTGGTAAGGTGCATATTACCGCTGACTCATGGTCCAGCAGGCATGAACAGGGAGGTTACCTATCTTTCACAGTGCATTGGGTGACTCTGGTTGCAGCTGGGAAGGATGCAGGACAAGATGCAGTAGTGTTGGAGGTTGTTTCACCACCATGCGTCCAAAATACTGGTGATTATGACACACCTCTTTCCTCCACCCCCTCCACTTATTCTTCCTCCATGGCCTCTTCCTGTGTTTTGTTCTCGGAACCAGCCGTGCTCCATAGGCATTCAAGGGGCTATGCAAGTATGCAGGCAAAAGGATGCCGTGCGGTGCTTTCACTGGTGTGCTTGGGGGACAGGAGCCACACTGGGGCAGAGATTCTGTAAGCTCTGCAGTGGCAGGCTGAGAGGCGGTTGATGCCACGCCAGCTTAAGCCAGGAATGATGGTTTGCGACAATGGACCAGCCTCCTCTCCGCCCTCCGACAGGGACAACTGACCCATGTGCCCTGTTTGGCTCATGTCCTTAACTTGGTGGTGCAGCGGTTCTTGGGCAGGTACCCGGGATTACAGGATGGCCTGAGGCAGGCCAGGAAAGTCTGTGTGCATTTCCGCCAGTCATAATGCCAGTGCTCGGCTGGCTGACCTCCAAAAGGAATTTAACCTGCCCAAGAACCGCCTAATCTGTGACATGCCCACTAGGTGCAACTCAAAGTTGGCCATGCTGCAGCGGCTGCATATGCAGCAGAGGGCTATCAATGAGTACCTGTGCTACTATGGCACCAGGACAGGGTCAGGTGAGCTTGTGTTTTTTCCCCACGCCAATGGGCCATGATCAGGGATGCATGCACTGTCCTGTCACCATTTTAGGAGGCCACGAGGATGATGAGCAGTGACAGTGCATGCATCAGTGACACTGTCCCTCTTGTCCACCTGTTGGAGCACACGCTGCGTGGAATAATGGACATGGCACTTGAGGCAGAACAGAGGCAGGAAGAGGACACTGTTCTTGCTGGCACGTCTATCACACAGGAAGAGGACGAGGAGGAAGAGGAGGAGGAGGAGGATTATGTCAGCAGGGTGGAGGAATCTGGCACTCAGCATCAGCAGCAGTCTTTTGGGGATCATTTACAGTGCCAAGAAACCCATGGACTTGTACGTGGCTGGGAGGAGATGGCTGCGGATCATGTCGTCCTTAGTTACCCAGAGCACTCTGGACTGAATGCCTCAGCTAACCTACACTGCATGGCCTCCCTGATCCTGCAAAGCCTGCGGAAGGATCCTCATATTCGTCGGATCTAGGAGATGGATCATTACTGGCTGGCAATCCTCCTTGATCCACATTACAAAGGTAGGTTGCAGACCTTATCTTGCTGTCGCAGAGGGAGCTGATGATGAAACATCTTTGGGAGGCCTTGCAAAAAAGTCTGTGCAACACGTTCCCAGAGACTGGGAGGTTATAAATTCCTGGTCCTGAAAAACGTTTTGCTGAGGCTTCGGTCAGTCACAGAAGGAGCGTTGGAAAGGGTGGCCATCTGACCAATGTGTTCAGACAATTGATCAGTTCCAGCAACCATCGCCAGCGTCTGATTTACATGGTGCAGGAATACCTAGGGGCAAGATCAGACTTGGACACCTTTGCCACCAAAAATCCTTTGGGTTTTTGGGTCTTGAGGATGGATCACTGACCAGAGCTTGCACAGTATGTAATTGATCTACTAGCCTGTCCTGCATCCAGCGTTCTTTCGGAATGCACATTCAGTGCTGCTGGAAGCTTTTCAACCGATCACAGGGTGCGCCTGTCCACCGACTCGGTTGAACGACTGACCTTCATAAAAATGAATCAGTCTTGGATCATCACCAGCTACCAAGCACCTGATGCTGATGTAACCGAATAATTTTTTTTGAAATGTCAGATCCCTTCAAGACTGCCTATGCTGATGATAAGTGACTATCCTGTTATGCTGAGTGATTATCCTCTTCCTCCTCAATGATCATGCTGATAGCTTGTAAGAATGTTTTTGGTTCTGGGTGCCGCCACCAGTGGCTAAGGCCCAATTTTTCAGCCCCTGTTTAACAGGGGCATGTAATTACAATTTTTGATGCAATATTTTACAGCAGGGCTCATTCCTGCACAGCGTTGCAGTGTTATGGCACCAGCACTAAGCCTAAGGCCAAATTTTCAGTCCCTGTTTAACAGGGGCGTGTAATTACAATTTTTGATGCAATACTTTGCAGCAGGGTTCATTCCTCCACTCCAACTAGAGTATCTGTGAGGGGTTGCAGTGTTGTGGCACCAGCACCAGTGTCTAAGGCCCATTTTTTCAGCCCCTATTTAACAGGGGCGTGTAATTACAATTTTTGATGCAATACTTTGCAGCATGGCTCATTGCTGCACTCCAACTAGAGTATCTTTGAGGGTTTGCAGTGTTGTGCCACCAGCACCAGTGCCAAGGCCCAATTTTTCAGCCCCTTTTAAACAGGGGCATGTAATTACAATTTTTGATGCAATGCTTTGCAGCAGGGCTCTTTCCTACGCTCCAACTAGAGTTTCTGTGATGTGTTTCAGTGCTGTGTGCCCAGTGCCTAAGGCCCAATTATGTAATTACAATTCTTGATCTAATATTTCACAGCAGGGCCCATTCCTGCGCCCACCAATAATAACTGGGAGGGCTTACAGTGTTGTGGCAACACCACCACCACCAAAGGCCCAATTTTCTACCACTGTTCAACAATGGCATGTAATTACAATTCTTGATATAATAGTTCACCAAGAGTAACTGTGAGGGCTTACAGTGTTGTGGCAACACCAACACCTTAGGCCCAAATTTCTGCAAAGCATATAGGGCAGGCCCCTACTTTCAAACATTCAACTTACAAAAGTCTCCTACTTGCAAACGGAAGGAGACAACAGGAAGTGAGAGAAAATATACCCTTAGGAAGGGAAATTCTCTCATGTAAGAGTTGATATAGGAAAAACGAGTCTCCTCTCCACTGATTCTTTATCACCAATCCTTGTTTCACTTAAAGCCCCAAATTTTCAAAAAACATTTGTCATTGGGACAGAAAGTGAGGTGAATTCTTCTGAACAGGTGCACAGACAGCAAAAAAAATGTTACGGGGTGATAACCCTTCCCTATGTTTTAAAGAAAAGGGGGGTACCCATGCTGTTTGTCTCACTGATTTTCATCCATATTGCCGGGACCAGACATTACATTAAAGCCCCAAGCAGTTTTAAATTACTTTTATTCCTTTAAAAATTTCATGTTGCGCAGGGACTGTTCTAAGCATGGGAAACACGTGCCACTTTACATGCATACTATAGACAACTACCAGGGACAACATTTAAAGGAATATTTCACTTTTCTTTTCACTTTAACCGCTTCCTGACTGCCTCACGCCGATATACGTCAGCAGAAGGGCACATACAGGCAAAATCACATACCTGTACTTTGCCCTTTAAGATGCAGCGGGGGCCTGCGTGCCGCCACCGGTACACTCACGCGCCCGCGGGAGGCTCTATGAGTCCGGTCGCAAGTCCCATAGAATCGATCGCTGCAGGGATACCTGGGATCGCCTCACAGAGAGGAAGAATGGGGAGATCTCCCTGTTCTGACAAGCATCTGCCTGTTCTGCCTAGCAACAGTGACACTGATCTCTGCTCCCTGTGATTGGAGCAGAGATTAGTGATCTGTAATACACAGCCAAGCCCCCCACAGTTAGAAACATGCCCCAGGACACACTTAACCCCTACACTGCCACCTAGGGATTAACCCCTTCACTGCCAGTGTCATTTACACAGGAATCAGTGCATTTCTATAGCACTGATTGCTGTATAAATGACAATGGTCCCAAAAATGTGTCAAAAATGTCCGATGGGTCTGCCATAATGTCGCAGTCACAATACAAATCGCTGATCGCTGCCATTTAAAAAAAAAGAATATTAATAAAAAGGCCATAAACTATCCCCTATTTTGTAAACACTATAACTTTTGTGCAAACCAATCAATAATCGCTTATTGTGATTTTTTTCATCACAAATATGTAGAAGAATACATATCAGCCTGAATTGAGGAAAAAAATAGTTTATATATATTTTTAGGGGATATTTATTATAGAAAAAAAGTAAAAAATAATGAGTTTTTTTCAAAATTGACGCTTTTTTTTTGTTTATAGCGCAAACAATAAAAACTACAGGGGTGATCAAATCCCACCAAAAGAAAGCTCTATTTCTGGGAAAAAAGGATATCAATTTTGTTTGGGAGCCATGTCGCATGACCGCACAATTGTTAGTTAAAATGACGCAGTAACGAATCGCAAAAAGTGCTCTGGTCAGGAAGGGGGTAAATTCTTCCAGGGCTGAAGTGGTTAAGCATCATTAAAATCACTGCTCCACAAAGGTAGAAGAAAATCTTCCAAAAAGGGTCCACAACAGGGCCAACAATAACTTCCAACTTGTTTAGAACTTAAAACTATTTCACATATTTAACTATGTTTCTGTGAAGAATGACCTGTAAAATGGAAATGTGTGTGTGTGTGTGTGTGTGTATATATGTATATATATATATATATATATATATATATATATATATATATATATATATATCAGGGGCGGACTGACAACTCATGGGGCCCCCTGGGCAACAAAAGATTATGGGGCCCCCAGGCAATCAGACATTATGGGGCCACACAGTATACACAAACACACACACACAGTATACAATCACACAGTATACACAGACTTGTTTCTATTGGCTGAGAAGGTACTGGAGAGGTGGGGTAGCTATAATCTAAGGATTTTTAGACCAAAAGGATGTTGGTAAGGGTCATTTCAGAAACAGATGTAAAAAAAAACACAGATTTTTACATAATTTCCCTGGTTTTACTGAGGCTGGCAACCCTGATGGGGCCCCCTAGTGGCACGGGGCCCTCGGGCAGTGCCCGAGTGGCCCAATGGTCAGTCCGCCCCTGATATATATATATATATATATATATATATATACAGTGGTGTGAAAAAGTGTTTGCCCCCTTCCTCATTTCCTGTTCCTTTGCATGTTTGTCACACTTAAGTGTTTCGGAACATCAAACCAATTTAAACAATAGTCAAGGACAACACAAGTAAACACAAAATGCAATTTGTAAATTAAGGTGTTTATTATTAAAGGTGAAAAAAAATCCAAACCATCATGGCCCTGTGTGAAAAAGTGATTGCCCCCCTTGTTAAAACATACTATAACTGTGGTTGTCCACACCTGAGTTCAATTTCTCTAGCCACACCCAGGCCTGATTATTGCCACACCTGTTCACAATCAAGGCCTCACTTAAAATGGAGCTGCTTGACACAGTAAGGTCCACCAGAAGATCCTTAAAAGCTACACATCATGCCGAGACCCAAAGAAATTCAAGAACAATTGAGAAAGAAAGTAATTGAGATCTATCAGTCTGGAAAGGGTTATAAAGCCATTTCCAAAGCTTTGGGAATCCAGCGAACCACAGTAAGAGCCATTATCCACAAATGGCGAAGACATGGAACAGTGGTGAACCTTCCCAGGAGTGGCCGGCCGCCCAAAATTACCCCAAGAGCGCAGCGACGACTCATCCAAGAGGTCACAAAAGACCCCACAACAACGTCCAAGGAACTGCAGGCCTCACTTGCCTCAGTTAAGGTCAGCGTTCATGCCTCCACCATCAGGAAAAGACTGGGCAAAAATGGCCTGCATGGCAGAGTTCCAAGGAGAAAACCACTGCTGAGCAAAAAGAACATCAAAGCTCGTCTCAATTTCTCCACAACACATCTTGATGATCCCCAAGACTTTTGGGACAACATTCTGTGGACCGATGAGACAAAAGTGGAACTCTTTGGAAGGTGTGTGTCCAAGTATATCTGGCGTAGAAGGAACACTGCATTTCATAAAAAGAACATTATACCAACAGTAAAATATGGTGGTGGTAGTGTGATGGTCTGGGGCTGTTTTGCTGCTTCAGGACCTGGAAGACTTGCCGTGATAAAAGGAACTATGAATTCTGCTGTCTACCAAGAGATCCTGAAGGAGAATGTCCGACCATCTGTTTGTGTACTCAAGCTGAAACGAACTTGGGTTCTGCAGCAGGACAATGATCCTAAACACACCAGCAAGTCCACCACCGAATGGCTGAAGAAAAACAAAATGAAGACTTTGGAGTGGCCTAGCCAAAGTCCTGACCTGAATCCTATTGAGATGTTGTGGTATGACCTTAAAAAGGCCGTTCATGCTCGAAAACCCTCTAATGTAACTGAATTAGGACAATTCTGCAAAGATGAGTGGGCCAAAATTCCTCCAGGACGCTGTAAAAGCCTCATTGCACGTTATCGCAAATGCTTGGTTGCAGTTGTTGCTGCTAAGGGTGGCCCAACCAGTTATTAGGTTTAGGGGGCAATCACTTTTTCACACAGGGCCATGATGGTTTGGATTTATTTTCACCTTTAATAATAAACACCTTCATTTACAAATTGCATTTTGTGTTTACTTGTGTTGTCCTTGACTATTGTTTAAATTGGTTTGATGCTCTGAAACACTTAAGTGTGACAAACATGCAAAGGAACAGGAAATGAGGAAGGGGGCAAACACTTTTTCACACCACTGTATATATATATATATATGTATGTATATTGGTTTATTGAAGCTAGCATGCATTCAACTCAACTGGTTTGTTTAACTTGGAACCAAGCATGCAAGTTTCAACCATAAAAATAGGTTAGTGTAACTGGTAACAAAACTGAAAAAGTCTTTAGGGCAGCCATTCTCAACAAAGGTTCAGAGGAATCCTATAGTTCCTACAGAGGTTGTTAGGGGTTCCATCAGCTGCAGCTAATTGACCTCCTATCTGATGACATCTGCTTTGATCCAGGGCAATTTGATCTATTTAGCAGTCTGAAAGGTGGCATTCTGACCACCACTGTAGGCTTCATTCCTCCCATTGACCCCTAATGGATAGGTTTTAGTAAAAGTTCCCAAAGACCTGAAAATTTATTAAAGGGTTCCTCTGGGGTAAAAAGGTTGAGAAAGGCTGGTTTAGTGTAACTTGTAACAGAACAGATATAACTGCAAACTACAGTCATTAAAAATGACGACGCCTTGCTTTTGCTTCAGAAAAGTTGTCTACAATGCTTTCGATGTTGAGTCTTCTAGCTCTCTCATTTTCTATGCTTAACAAAGCAAGTCCAGTGAGTCTTTGCTGAGACATAATGTTTTTCAAATAACTTTTAATTAGTTTTAATTTTGAAAAAGACCTTTCTGCAGTTGCTACGGTTACTGGGAGTGTGAGGTACAACCGTAATGCTATGCAGACATCTGGGACAGTACAAGTAGTAGGTGAGCAAGATCCTTTACAGTAGAACAACTGCGAACCTCTGCTTGAAGTGCTGAATAGAATGAAAAAAGCTGCCCAGGAAAATCTGGTGATCTCTTTGTAAAATCCATGCAGTTTTGATTGAGAAGTAAGAATGGCAGGCTAAACTATCTCAAATCTAATGCCGCGTACACACGGGCGGACTGTATGGCGTACTTAGTCCGTCGAAACACATTTCAGCGGACAGTCCGCTCGTGTGTGGGCTTCAGCTAACTTTTTCAGCGTGCAGTCTGGCGTACTAAGTATTTCGGATTTTTCTAAATTCTGTCCGTCGTACTTTGGTTTCAGCGGACAATCCGCTCGTCAGTAGGCTAGTTCGACGGACTAAGAATGGCGCATGCCCAGAAAGGATTTACACGGCGGAAGGGTGCTTTGCTGTGTATTGGACTTCCTATTTTTAGTCCCGTCGTACGTGCTGTACACGTCATCGCGCAAGCTTTCGACGGACTGTTTGTGCATCCGTGTGTGGTCAAGTCCGTTCAGTCGAAAGTATGACGGACTGTCCGTCGGATTGTATGACGGACTAAGTACGCCATACAGTCCGCTCGTGTGTACGCGGCATAAGAAGGACTGCATTCATTCCTGTAAATTGGTCTCACAGCTGGTTTATAATCACATCCAAACATCTATAAAATACAGTTGTTTTAAAGCGTTCCTCTGGATCAGATAATCTTTCATCCATACACATGTCATCAAAGTGGAACTTTGCTAAATCTTTTTTTGGAAAACTTTGCTTCAATTCCCCACTTTTCTGTGTCACTGCAGTTTTTTTGACTTCCTCGAAAAGATCCCTGTATCTGGAAAGGGCTGTAACAGCATTCTGAGTGAGCTGCACTGCTCCAGACAGTTCCATGTCTTTTGATTGCAAGGCTTTTGAAATTGCATTCACATGGTTCAAGATTTTAGTTTGCAGGGCAACAAGAAGCACAAACTCAAAAGATTCAAGAGAATCATGTCTAGAAGACCACCATGTAGGGCAAAACCATTTCTGTGTGACAGAGGATTCAGATGTGAATGATGAGAAAAAGGCCCATCTGCGTAAGCTTTCCCCAAAGAAGGTGTATAAATGATGCACTACATCAAAGAATTTAGAAACTTCCGGTATGTCAGAAACAGCATCCTGAATGACAAGATTTAGATTGTGTGCTGCACAATGAACATAGAGGGCATTGTTTTCCATCTTTGCTATCCGAGCCTGCACACCAGAATAAACACCACTCATTGCTGCTGCACCATCATACCCCTGACCATGACGCTCTGATATTTCAAGGCCCTTTCTCTCTATGCAGGCAATCTGTGCTGCACTCTGATCTTCAATGGCATAGAACCATAAGAAAGCCTTATTTATTGTTATACTGCAGGCTCGTTGATTCGTATCTCTTTCCACAGACACATATTGAAATATCTGACTCATCTGATCTACTTTGGATGTGTCCTGGGTTGTGTCCATTATTATAGAATAAAATTGTGTTTTTTTATTTCAGAAACAATTTAACTTTGCACTTTTTGGACAGAATTTCTATTAACTCATTTTGTATGTTCGAGCTCAAATATTTAAATGTGCCTTGGGGTAACTGGAGAAGTTCCTTTAAAATTGGGTCATATTCTGCAAGTAGCTCCCTGTGACCACGAAATGTTACATTAGCCATTGCCATAGTTAATGTTACATTAACAATTCTTTGTAGGACCTACGTCCAAAAGTTTTTTTTTTCATCAAATTTGTTTTTCATTTTCCTCATCAATTGTTTTATTACGCCTCCACTGATCATAAAGTACACATGCTTCCATGTGAGTTTGTGAAGTCTCATGGAACTGAATTTTAGCAGACAGCCTCTGCCACTTCTGGATCCCTTTTGCCCATGCAGGTTCAAATCCTACTTTTTAATGGTCTGCAAATAACCAGCATGGTTCCCAGTACGCTGCAAATATTAAATCATAGTGTAGCGCTGAAAAAGAAAGAAAAAGTGACCTTATATATAACCAATCAGTGATCTCACAATGTTTATCCAGACATTAAATCCAGAATTATATAGCATTCAAAAGATACACCTTATGTGCATAATTCATTGGTGTAAAAAATCATAAAAAACATATAGTGATACGAGAAAGTCCAAAAAAGAGAAAAAAGTCTCTTGTAGATAGTGATCCAATCCAAACGTGAAGTAAAAATCACCGTCCACCTTCTTTATATGAGACTAACATGCAGACACCATGTGGTATTCCCATCACCATTTATGATATAGGCTTACCAGATGTGTTAGATCCAAACGAATATACATTCGAAGGATCGCAAAGGCTTGTGCACTCGTATGCAAAATCTTTCAAAGATAAACTCTCTAGGGAAGTTTCGGATCAGACTAATCCATTCCAGTACTCAAAACAATTGTCAAATCTTCAGCGATATAATCCAACTCACATTGTTGAACCCATACAAAGAAAAATGAGGGCCACAATAGTGTAATTCCGTTTTAAAGAAAATTGAATAAAAAAACTAATGAACTTACATGTAAACAATGAATCAAGCGCTTATTTCATAAAAACACAGCTACAGTAGGAGTCCCGACGCGTTTCGTCCTCAAAAGACGTCATCCCAGTACGCTGCATTAAGCTTTGGAGAGTAACAAAGCCACATTAAAGGTAGTTTAAGCCCTGTCTTGGTGACTCGCTCATAATAACTTTCAGAAAAGCATCTTTTCTTAGTATCATTATCTCAGGGTGAAAGGTCCTGGAGGTCTGTATGGGGTATGAGCTAATATAAGCCTTTTAACATTTGGATCTGTTATTGTGACTGGGTAATGTGCCCTATCAGTCACATATTGCTCAACAACAATACTACTTTCAATAGCACCACCTGAAGATGCTCTACTGCTCACCAAAGCTAAACCTTCATCTTCATTAGTATTAGGGGTTGGTCTTGTATTGTGCTACAGCCTTCAAGTGGATTACAGTTGTCATCTTCAAGTGAAAATTCAATAGAGCAAGTTTATTCATGTGGCTGTTGCCTGACTGATCCGTGAGATATTTACACTTTCCTGAACATTTTTTTTCATTTCCTCATTGCTATCTTTCAGCCACAGTTTTAGGGGTGGAAAAGAAGTGACTTATTTTAGGCAGTTTTTGAATTTTCATCTGCTCTTCCTTAGCCTTTTCACATTTCTGAGCACCACTCTTGGACTGTGTGGATGACATTATGATGAAAAAGTGTTTATTTTTTATATTCTGTAAATTAAAGTATATTAGAGTCATACTATGCAAGCTCTTCAGGAAAGACACTCCATATATAACACCTAAGATTACATGTGAGATGAACAGATACACATTTTACAGTCTAGAATTGTAATTCAATATTCAATTCAATATTCACAATGAACAGGGCAATTAGGGTATTATTAACCGAAATGCTGTAAAATATTTTAAACTATTACTAACTTTTGTATATTGTCATAGTTCAGCCCCAGTGCAGCTATATTTCTAAGGCAGCACACAAATTTTGAAAAATTCAATGTATTGATCCATTACCGTAAATCACACTTTCATAGAAGTGACCCAGGATTAGCCAGGGTCACTCTAAGTAAAAACTAGCCAATTTAGATGAAGCTTTATAGTAAATGGACTCCCACCATGGTGCGGTCTAGTAATTGAGTGCTGAGAACCACCTGGCTAAGATGACCCAAAGTGAAGGATTAGAACAATAAGAAGTGTAGATGGGGCATGGCCATATTCTGTGATTCTATTCCATATCCAGTCCTATGTCCAAGTGAAAGGGGCTGTAAACTCTTGTTTTTAATTTTTTTAAATCATATTTACCTCCACTGTGCAGCTTGTTTTTCACAGAGTGGCCCAAATTGTCCTCTTCTTGAGTCCCCTGGTGGCTCTCGAGGCTCCTCCCCGCATCATATAACCCCCTAGGAGAAGTGCTCTCCCAGGGGGGGGGGTACCTTGCGGGCACGCTCCTGAGTCCAGCATTTGCATCCATATACACAAATGCCGGCTCAGCCCACTGGATTTGATTGATATTAGTGGGAGCCAATGGTTGCGCTGTTATCAATTCATCCAATCAAGAGCCAGGACCCTGTGGAGAGAGGGAGAGCACATCTCCGCTGAGGGAAATACGGGGCTCAGGTAAGTAAAACGGGGGGCTGAGGGGCCGGTCACTGCCAAGTGTTTTTTCACCTTAAAGCATAGGATGCATTAAGGTGAAAAAACACGAGGGTTTACAACCCATTTAAGTGCTCTATTTTTTTTATCTGCAAATGTCCTGAATTTGTGTGATAGTGAATAAACTCTCTAGTTTTTGCATAAAAGGAACTAAGCTGTGATCACTAAAAACACACAAAACACCAAAGAAAAATAATGCTGCACTTTAATATTCAGGGACACATTGTTTTTCCTACAATACAATGCTAGATAACCATTGTCACAATTTTGAATTACTTTTTCCCATAAAGCATGGCTGGCTGAGCATCATGGGGAATACAGACAGTCCACAACTGCCATCATTTAGCCATTAGTTAAAGTGGAGTTCCACCTTTTTTTTAAGTCAGCAGCTACAAATACTGCAGCTACTGACTTTTAAAATATGGACACTTACCTGTCCAGGGCACCGGCGATGTCGGCACCCGAAGCCGATCTGTCCCTCGGTTCTCGGGTGCTGCCACCACCACCATCTTTGGTAAGGGAGTCAGGAAGTGAAGCCGCCAGGCATGTGCGACTCATGCTGCGCATTCCCACTGGTCCCTCCTGTCTCCTGGGACCCATGTGTCTCCCAGAAGACAGCAGGGGGAAGCGACGCAGATACCCGTGGGTGGTGGGGGTATCTATGCCCAGAAGTGGGTGCAAATACCTGCTCCCCCTCCCCCCTGAAAGGTGCTAAATGTGACACCGGGATGGGTTTCGAAAAGCAGAAGTTCCATTTTTGTGTGGAACTCCACTTTAAATGAATAAAATGTATATTCTGTATATATATATTTATATTTAGGCCCAAAAATATCAGGAGATATTCATTATCCTTTACCACCTAAAAAAAGCCCAGTTCATCCTGAAAAAAAGGTATAATACACCTGGATACACAAAGTAGTTGTGATGATATGTACAATTTTACTGACACATGTCAAAGGTGGAGAATTAGGCATTAACATTTCTTCCCCCTCAGTCATTAAAGAGGAAGTAAACCCCTTCAAACCACTTTGACCTACAGGTAAGCCTAGATTAAGGCTTACCTGTAGGTCCACGCAATATCTCCTAAACCTATATGGTTTAGGAGATATTTGCCCGAAAATGGGCACCTCTGTCTACGGCACATGCGCCGTAGACAGCGGCGCGCAGGCGCACTAAATGCGGCAAATCCAAGAATGGATTTGCCTAATTTGTCGACTCCTGTGCGCATGCGCGGGAGTGACGTCATCGCGGCTTCGCCGAATGGCAGCGTCGGAGCTGCGAGACGCGACTCCCGTGCGCATGCGCGGGAGTGACGTCATCGCGGCTTCGCCGCTGTCATTGGTCGGAGCTGCGAGACGCCACCAGCAAGATGGATGCGGCGGACTACAGGGATCAGCGGCGACTTCGCCGGCTCCTGTGTCAGGTAAGTGACACATAATGAGCTACTATGCAATGCATAGTAGTCCATTATGCTTTACCTTTGCAGGGAAAAAAAGAGGAAGTAAACCCATCAGGGTTTACTTCCTCTTTAAGGGGTTAAACATATTCATCAACACTTTGGGGGTTATTTACGAAAGGCAAATCCTCTTTGCACTGCAAGTGCACTTGGAAGTGCAGTCACTCTAAATCTAGATCTGATCTAGATTCAGATCTGGGTAGATCTGAAATGAGTGGAAGCTCTGCTGATTTTATCATCCTATCATATACAAGCTAAAATGCTGTTTTTATTTTCCTTGCATGTCCCTCTCGGATCTACAGCAACTTTACTTCCAAGTGCACTTGCAGTGGAACGTGGATTTTCCTTTAGTAACTAACCCCCTTTGTGTTTCAATTATAAAAACAATTGCTATGCAATTTTTTTTATTTCCTATGTGGCCATAATGCAGTATTTTTCTGAAATACCATGTTATGACCACTAGATGGAGCTGATGATCATCGAGGATTAATCAGATTTTTTTATTAAAGTGGTTGTAAATCCCGTTTGTTAATTTTTACCTACCGGTAAGCCTATAAGACCTATAATAAGACTTACCTATATGTAAAATCAATATCTCCTAAATGTGTTCCTTTTAAGAGATATTCACCCTGCATGCAGCCAGTGACATCACTGGTGTATGTGCTCTGAAGGTCTGTTATACCTTGTCGGACCTTCAGAGCTTTGTGCCAGAACCGAGGTCTCCTGCACAGATGCATGGGAGTGACAACATCGTGGCATCAGATAGCCAGAGCGCACAAATGTGGAAAAAAGACTTGGAGAACGTCAGCCCTCTCAATGGTGAAATGACAGTGCTGGAGGGCTTAGTTCCAAGGTGAGTATTTCATAATGTGTTGGTATGTGATGCATACTAGCACATTATGCCATTTCCTTGCAGGTTTTTTTTTAAATTACAACAACCTTGGTTTACAACCGATTGTGATCCGTTTGCTCAGCAGTGGATCTGCCCACTTATCCCATGCTGACCAGAGTGGGTGGATAACTGATCCACGTCCGCTCTGCTTATGCAGCGCGGACATGAACATAGCCCACTCTGCGCAATGCGCAATGTGCAATTGGATGTTCATTGACCGCCTGTCTGTTTTTTTGTTTTTTTTAACACTTTTTACTATGATTTTGTAGAGAACAGTAATACAAGGTAAATATATATATATATATATATATATATATATATATATATATATATATATATATATATATATATATTATATACACACACACACATACAGTATATATATCCTGTGGTACCTAGGACAAATGCTGATTGAAGTGTGGAAAAAATTGAGGAGGGAGAATGTTCCTTCCAGGACCACATGTAAATAAAGTATGGGAGTTTACATGAGGCTAATGACATTGTGGAGGTAAATTAATAGAAGTACATATTTATTGAACATAGAAGAATGTAAAAATGCATAACAGTAATAAAAAACACATACAAAAAAATATATAATTTCATCTGTATTCACATATATATATATATATATATATATATATAATTAAATATCACAAATTTGCACCATATAGTGATCTGGAATAATGGAATACATTCAATAAATTCATATATGTACATATATCATCAAAGCAGCACTTTGTGGAGGGAATAGAAATATGTAAAAGCAGTAAAACCATGATTAATTTGTAGATGATAATCTGGATAATTATCTTCCAGGACCACATGCAGCCATAAAAAGAACATGAGAAAGCACAAAACATAAACCAAATACAAACCGGAACAGTTTACACAAGTACATTACCAATACAGGGATATGCCTGCAGACTTAGGCCGCGTACACACGGGCGGACTGTCTGTCCAACTTAGTCCGCTGAAACACATTTCAGCGGACAGTCCGCTCGTGTGTGGGCTTCAGCTGACTTTTTCAGCGGACAGTCTGGCGGACTAAGTATTTCGGAATTTCCGTAATATTGTCCGTCCAACTTTGGTTTCAGCGGACAGTCCGCTCGTGAGTAGGCAAGTTGGACGGACTAAGTATGGCGCATGCTCAGAAAGGATTTACACGGCGAAAGGTTGCATTGCAGTGTATTGGACGTCGTATTTCTAGTCCCGTCGTACGTGCTGTACACGTCATCGCGCAAGCTTTCAACGGACTGTCTGTTCATCGTGTGTGGTCAAGTCCGTTCATTCAAAAGTAGGACGGACTGTCTGTCGGATTGTCTGACGGACTTAGTTGGCCAGACAGTCCGCCCGTGTGTACGCGGCTTAAGTCTGAGAATTACAACCACCGTCTGTTTACACCTAACTGCCCTCCAATCCAGTCCACCCAAGCAGAGGGGATCGGATCCCCTTCTGTTTGTTTTTGGTGGATCGTATTGGAGGTAGGTGGGTGTAAACGGTTCCAAGTCCGTTTACATCCACAACAATAGAGGAGAATGGAGGGTCCAATGGGGTCCAAATGAAAACCTGACAGGCGGACCCAATCAGACTACTTACGTGAAAGGGCTCTTATTAGCTGAGAGATGACGTCATATTTCATGCATATATCAGCAACCACAGTTATGCCTGGTACACATGATGAGATTGTCGGACGAATGATCATCCGTTTTTTTGCATGCTAATCTCATATCAAAAGTGAAGAGTTTACTAAAGTTATGGAAAATCTAGTTCGACAGAATAAGACTTCAGAAGTGATGTAATGTGTTGTAATGTATTTGTATTGCATTTTCGAACGACAACTCTGCAGATTTATCGGACGATCTGGTATCGTACAACAAAAAATTATCATGCATGTCCAATCGGATAATATCAGATGAACTGTCATGATCAGCTCTCAAAAGTTCTGTACTAACAATCTGATTATCGTACGATCGGTTGGAAAGAGGTATTTTTCGTACGATTTTCTTTCTTTACGGGGCTTTAGTCTAATGCAACGTACATGATCGGAATTTTTGTCGGAAAAGCCTTGGATGGTTTTTCCGACGGGATTCTGCTCAAGCTTTTCTTGCATACTGACCGCCAAGAATGCGGTGACATACAACATGTACGATGAAACTATAAAACGGAAGTTCAATACCCAGTGTGCCACCCTTTGGACTTCTTCTGCTAATCTCATGTTTATCTCATGTTAGTAGAAGTTTGGTGAGAGGCAATTTGCGCTTTTCAGATTCATGGTTTTCCGATCGTTACTGCTCTTCAGTTTGTGCTTGTGGGTTTGTATCTGGTATTCAGTGCGTGTAGTCAGTTCATATCTGTATTTCTGTGTGTTCTTGTCTGCTCGTTTCTGATTTTCAGCTCGCCTTGCTGTTTCACAGGCCTTGCTGTTTTTCAGGGCGTTTTGTTAGTTTGTTATGACCAGCCAACCATTTTGAAGCCATGTTGCGGGTACGTCCTCATTGTAGAGTTCATGCTGTGTGGGGGCTTGGTGTTGGGGTTCTTAGTTTGACCCAAGCCCAGTCCACGAACAGAGCGTGACCAATTCTCTCATATGCCTTTGCTGCGGGAGATCCAGGAGAATAACCCTGATAATTTCAGGAATTTTCTCTGGATGACAGACCCCGTTTTTTACCGTCTGTTGGCTTTGCTGTCCCCTTATATTATGAAGCAGGACACCTGCATGCGACAAGCCATCACCCCCGAGCAGAGGCTAGTCACCACCTTGCTGTACTTGGTGACAGGGAGAAGTTTGCAGGACCTCAAGTTCTTTACAGG
The DNA here is from genome assembly GCF_037356315.1 of Lithobates pipiens. Classification (NCBI taxonomy): domain Eukaryota; kingdom Metazoa; phylum Chordata; class Amphibia; order Anura; family Ranidae; genus Lithobates; species Lithobates pipiens. Next base: position 300,411,185 of record NW_027507748.1, on the reverse strand, counting down.
CATCTCCTCCCAGGCTCTGGGAATCATTATTCCAGAGACCTGTTCTGCCATCATTCAGGTCCTGCACAAGGACTATATTAGGGTCAGTTTTCTCCTTTAACATCACATTAAGTATTTAATGTGTGCTAATGTTTTGTATTTCCTTCATCATTCCCAAATTACCATAATTGGAATATGCTGTGAATGTCCTCTTTATCCTCATGCATGTTTTAAGTTTTTAATGCTCTTTTTTTGGCCTACATGCATATTTGCCTTCACTAACCTCCCAAGCATGCTATCCTGGGCCAATACACACCTAACCTAGTCACTTAATGTATTTTGTCAGCTCCATTGTAGTGCTTTACCCTAAACACCCCTTAAAATGTGTTCAAATGTTATTGTTGTCCTTAAATTCAGGCACAGTGCCAGAGGCTTTTTTTGGGGTCTCAAACTCATCTATAACCTACCTCATTAAAATTTTTACAATGGGCCATCAGAAGGGATGAGGAATCTGAGTGGACCTTATATTTTTGTCTTTAAATAGTCCTTAAAATAAATGTTATACTGATGTTGGCCAAGAATGTTTGTGTCTAATCTGCTTGCAATGTTTTGTGCAAAAGTACTAATTTTATTTTTTGACTCCACAGCTTCCTTCAATGCCACAGGATTGGCAGACCGTGGCCTCCCATTTTGCTGAGCATTGGGACTTTCCTAACTGTGGAGGGACAATTGATGGGAAGTATGTCCACATCGTCCCACCACCTCACTCGGGGTCATACTATTTTAATTATAAGGGGTTTAATAGTATAGTGTTGATGGCGGTATTGTTGGCAACATATGAATTTTTATATGTGGATGTTTGGAAGAATGGCCGGATGTCGGATGGTGAAGTCTTTGCCCAGACCGAGTTCTACGGACGTCTCCAGAGTGGTGGCTTGAGATTGCCACCTATGGAAGAGAACGTAGAAGGACTCCCATTTTTGTTTATCGCAGATGAAGCATTTTGTCTGGGTGATCACCTGATGAGCCCTTTTCCCCAGAGGACCCTCACCCCGGGGAAGAGGGTCTTTAATTACCGGCTGGCCAGAGCCTGAAGAGTTGTGGAGAATGGCTTTGGGATAATGGCCAGCTGGTTCTACCTATTTCTTACGGCAATACATATGGCGGAGTACAAACTGAACCACATAGTTCTAGCATGCTGCATACTTTACAAGAAATCCTCCTAATTATGTTGCCTCAGTTGGGCCTGAGGCCGGACTTTCTCAAACTACCCTGGCGGCCCTGGACCTGGCCATCCTGGCTTGCCCCCCCAAAGCGCCTGTGAAGTGTGGCAAAAATATGTGTATTATTTAAGGATAGGGGAGCCATTGCTATGCCAGCAAAATTGTAAATGATTTCTATTTTATAAAAAAAATGTATCTGATAAAATCTTGATTTTGATTTACTGCTTGTGTTTCTTTTAGCTGTCTCCTAGATTCTCCTAGTGCACTTGTAGTGCCAAGTGTTTTTTACATTATTAACATTGTCACTGTAAACACCAACTTAATACAAAAACTGTTATTGAGCATTGAAAGAAGAAGCCACACATTGTTGAGTATAAAACCTTTTTACTCCGTGCACATGCACATGTGCGTTATAAAACCTATTTTGGTAAAAAAAAATCTTGGTTTTATAAACTTTTACCTTGAAAATGTTTTCAAAGTACATAAACAGGCTTGTTTCAAAACATAACATACACAACTCAGGAACTTACAAAGTTCAACATTGAAAAACTGAAGGCAATATCAGACATTATAGTGTTAAAAATGTGTTAATCTTGCCTTCATCAGATGGGGTGAAGTCACCCCTGTAAAAGCCAAATTTTGAAGATGCACACAAATTGGGAGTCAAACTGGGGATTTCCATCCTGATCCCATGCCTAATGTCAACATGGGCCATCTCCCATCACGGGGGATCAATGGACGTGTTTTGGGGCTGCAACCACCTCCTCACACCTACTAGAGTTGCGAAGAAGGGGTTGTACCCACAAAACGCATACATTGGAATCCCCTGATGGCAGATAGCATATGTTGACACATTGGGGTTGATTTACTAAGGGCAAAGAGACTGTGCAGTTGCTCCAGAGCTTAGTAAATGAGCATTAGCTCTGCTGACTTCCATCATCCAATCTCGTGCAAGCAAAGATGCTGTTTTTTCATTTTCCTTTGCAAAGAGAACGTTTGCCTCACTTACAAAGCTCTGGAACAACGGCATTTGCAGAGTGCAACTGCACTTTGCAAAGTGCACAGTCTCTTTGCCTTCAGTAAATCAACCCCACTGTGTGCATCTTCAAAATTTGGCTTTTAAAATATGGGAAAAAAGTTTGAAAAATGTTTTTTCTTTTTTTAAATAGCATTTTGTTGTTATTTAGATTCTCCCTAATACATCAATCATGTTCTTCAGTTTTTGTTCAACCTCATTTGTTTTTTGCTTTATGATGTCTAAATCCCAACGACACCACATTATGTCCTGGATTAGTCTTTGTGCACTGTCACTGGTGAAATGAAGAGATTGTTCTTCCACAAGCTGCACATCACCTAAAAGAAAAAATACACACCATATATTATAAGTATGCATGCATACCTCTATTAAATGAATCTGTGGTGTCTGACACTGACCTGTTGTGACAATTTCAACCACTTCTTCCACCTCTCTTTCCTTCACATCCTGAGGTTGTCGTGTCCTCTGTTCCCCTCCTTTCAGAGGTGGGAGGTTCCTGGTGTCCTTAGACGTCCCGAGTCTTTTCTCCCCATGAGAATGAAACAAAAGGTATACTTAGCAGACAGATATTTGAGGCCAGAAATAGGAATATGAAACATTGCTCGGAAGTGTGGTACAATTGTCTATTTTGGTAGAGTTTCAAGCTGAAAACCTGATTTTTTCCTTTAACAAAGCCGGAATACTTAACTTTTTTGGACAAGTTTCACACATGGAGACACCCCAAGTATCCACTGGAGCACCTGTGTGGGCCACCCTAAAAAATTTGTTCTGGTGTCCCACACTAGTGCTCCTGAGTCCAGATGTGTAAACAGCTGCTGAGTGTCCTTTCTTTAGATTACACTGAATCAGATTTGCAATTCATTCTAGTTTCAAAGACATCTAGACAACAATGTCCTAAACTTCTTTTAATACAAATTAGCATGACCACATGTAGTTAACCCTGTATCTGCCAAAAACATTGTATTTAGTTGGCAAACAAACAATGTTTCCTATGACCGATTACTGTGCCCACGAACATGAAAGTATACATTTTAAACTGTACAAAACTAAAGAAAAGGACATGGAGCAGCATGTAAGTAATAATAACAGGAACACACGACAAGTACTTACTTTTTAGAAGCACTTTCTTGATCCTTCTGTACTGTTCCTGCTCCCTTTCAGGTCTGACCAGCGTCTCCTCAATTGCTTCTTGGATCGTCGTACCCCAAAGTTCCGCGCAGACTCTTCACAACTTTAGTCATGATTTTGGCCTTTCTCACATTTGGGTTTAGGTACGGTCCATGCTTCCCATCATAGTCGGTACTCTTCAATATAGTCCCATCATAGTCGGTACTCTTTAATATCACCATTACCCCCATCTCACCAAAGGACGTATTGGAGGCCTTAAATCTCCTCCTGGATTGGGATGTTTCCTGCTCCAGACTTTCCTGCTCGTTGTTACTGTTATTAAGCACCTGTTGTGTCTCTGCCATGTTCCTCTTCCACTGCGACAAAAGAGGTGTGTGGAGGAAGGACGACGAATGTTCTAACGAAGGTAACATTTTAACTTGGGACATCAGTGGCCTATACTGATTCGAGATTGAGGCCTATATTGTGATAAGATTAGGAGAGTTTAGCCTGTTAGTGTTTTTGTCTTGTGTTTTGTCTTGGAGCAAATATCAAACAATTCAAAGACCCTGAATTCACGGGCAAGTTCATAGACAGATACAGGGGTATGAGAAATGTGTGGGAGGTTAAAAACCCCTTATATCGAAATAAATCAACTAGGAAGGCATCGCTGAAGAAACTGCTGCAATTTGTGAAGATGCAGGTCCCCGATGCAGACATCGAGTTTGTGGATAAGAAAATTGGTAGCTTGAGAAGCACATATAGGAAGGAGCTTAATAAGGTCCAGGCTTCCATGAAATCAGGAGCAGCAGCAAAGGATGTGTATGTACCCAGTCTGGTACTACAATAGGATGTGGTTTATGGAAGACCAGATTGAAGCCAGGGAATCACTTTCTACACTTCCATCCACCCTTCCTTCAACCCCAGTTGAGGCTTTCAAGGACCAACCTTGGCCTTCCATCCTGGAAGAAGTTGAGGAGCCCAGCTGGGGCCAGGTATAGTATTTTATTGTCCGAAAATTATTGTTGTTAACTAGATATTATTATTGATAACAAATGAATGATTTAACAAAAAGTGTTTTGCATATCAGTAGACAGTAGGGGCCAAAAAAGATTGTGACAAGAATGAAAAATGCTGGGCTCAGAATGATAGTCTTTTCTATTTATTAACATTCAATGTGCAACAGTCATGAGCTGAAAATTGTGTGTGATTGATGAACCAATAACTAAAACTATGTCCCTTTTTCATAAACAGGAAGACCTCAGCCAGGACGAGGTTCTGGAATGTGGCAGACAGGAGGGGGCGGGGGTAAGTGTCAGCCAGGAGGTGGGGGGTAAGTGTCAGCCAGGAGGTGGGGGTAAGTACAGCCAGGCCCAGTAGCCTCACCCAATCCCAGGTTCCTCCCCTCCGCCTTACAGCAAAAGTGGCCAGGAAGGGGATTAATTGAAAAGACTGAAGAGGTCTATGGCTGTTATTTAGTTGCAAAATTGCAGCAAATGGAAGAGGGCCAACACCTCATGCATGAGAATATTATTTTTCAGGCCCTTCAGAAGGGGTTGAGGGGCCGAATGAGTGATAACATGCACTTATGTGTGCTCGCCCATTCTCCTCCTCCTCCTGCCACAAGTCCACTTCCAGAGCCACAGCCTCCAAGGAGGGCTGTAGGGAAGGCTGCAGTGAAGTGTGGAGGGAAGGCTGCAGGGAAGACAAGAAAGTGATGGCCTGGGTTCAGCCTGGTCTGACAGAAGACGCAGGCAGTTGTAGTTCCACAGCCTGGAGACATATATGTCATCTGCTGCTGTTCCTGATCTCTGGGAGTCCTGGACCAGATTGTGCTCCCTATTCTATGGACTTCTCAGGCTACCAATTTTTAGTTACAAAGAGATTGATGTGTGCCCTGGGGTACAAAGGCTATGTTAATTCAAGCAGTTTCTCCAGATTTGCCTTCCTCTTTATTTTGTTATGAGCCACAATAAATGGAGATTTTTTTACATGAAAATACTTGCCTATGTATTTTTCTTCAATTAGGACAGTTTGTTTGTGAGTAGGCAGGTACATTTCAAAAATACACTGTCTAATTAACAAGGGACACCAACCAACCTCCTTGAGGTTAAAAAACACAAGATATTAATGCTGTTGTGGTAAATTGACACACAAAAAACAAAAATTATGGAGATCACTAGAAAATAATTAAAAAAATGGAGTTCTTGAAAAAAAGAAAAAAGATGACAATAAAAACAAATTATAAACATTATCATGGAGATCTGGTTTGAAAAACAAAAAAACAAAAAAAGTCCAACCGCTTCCGTTTCGTACTTGATTCTGTGCATGCGTGAGTTTTTGCACGCCCGAATTGCATACAGATGAACGCATTTTCAGATAGGAACTTTTTCCGATCAAAAAATAGAGAACCTGCTCTCAATATTTTGCTGGCGGGAATTCCGTCAGCAAAAGTCAGATGGAGCATACACACAATCGCATTTTCAGACCAAAAGCTCTCATCGGACTTTTGCTGGCCGAATTTTTTTTGTTTTTTTTGTTTCACAAGTTTTTATTGGTTGAAAAAGTGGATATAATACAACTTAAAGTAACAAAATACATAGAAGCGCATATTGTATATGTAACAAAAGTCGGGTACAATTGCATTGTTAAAAAAGGACAATATTTAAATAGGTAATACATTAAGTAAGAGATCAAATAGTCATATTAATACACCGTATTAATGGAGGACAGCTGTTTGTTAAATTGAATACAAATAGATAGGGAGAGGGGGGGGTTGGGGAGGGTTGAGGAAGAAAAAAAAAAAAAAGAACACTGAAATTTACAGATACAATTTCGTTAATAAATGATTACATCTCCTAAATCCTTGCTTCATTACTGAGTAATAGTTGATTTATATTCTTGAGAATTCTTGTATTCTATCCATTCATGCCATGTTGCATAGAATCTGGTGATTTTTTCCTGAGAAATACTAATAAGCTCTTCAATTTGCTCTATCTTATTTATTCTCCGAAACCATTCCTTTTTCGTTGGAACAGATTCGGAGCGCCAGTGGAAGGGGATACAATGACGTGCAGCGTTGACCATAAACATTGGTAATGATTTTAGATATTTTTTCCTAGGGATATCGTTTATATGAATGAGGTACTGTGCGGCATTAAAGCTCAGGGGTTCTGAGGATATCTTGTTAATGGTATCGTGAACCGCTTCCCAGAATGTCTGGATTAAGGGGCAGGACCACCATATGTGGATCATCGACCCTTCCTCTCGGTTGCATCTCCAGCATTTTTCTGAGATTGTGGGGGAAAATTTGTGTAAGATGGAGGGTGTCCTATACCATCTGGATAAGATCTTATAGCTGCATTCCTGAGTAGCTACATTTAGCGACCCTTTGTGTGCATAAATATGTACTTTCTCCCACTGTTTTTCGGAGATCGAAATGTCGAGGTCTCTTTCCCAGTTTTTGCATGATGTACTGGCTAAGTCTGGTGCACCCTCGAATAATGAGTTATATATGATTGAGATGAGGTGTCTGTGTGGTAATTTTTCGAACAAAGGTCTTCCACTGTCGTTAGGGGTTTTGTCCAATGATGTGATATCTGTTTGTTGGTTAGGAAATGTCTAATTTGGGTATAAGACCAAAGGGGTATTTGGAAGGGTGCTATAGTGTCATGTAGGTCTTCTCTAGAGTGTAATTTCCCATATTTAAAGAAATGCTTGGTGAGGATTTCCTTATGTGGCCAGTTCTGTTTGAGAAAATTTCTTTCTAAACCTGGTGGGAAATCAGGATTGTTTGCTAGGGGGGTGAGGGGGCCATACCAGGGGGTAGAGTTTTTGGATTTGAATGTACTGTTAAAGGTTTCTAAAGTGGGTCCAACTAGAGGATGTGTCCTTATATCGTTAGAGTGAAATTTAGGGTTAATCCACGGGAGTGATTTAATTGGTAGGGGAAATTGGGATTGTTCTAGCGTCACCCAATCCTTTACAGATTGATGAATGTTCCAATCCACTATACGCGTTAAAAGAGTAGCTTGGTAATATTTCCTAAGATCTGGGAGAGCTATGCCACCCTTGTGTTTAGGGAGGTTTAATCTGGCAAATTTTATTCTGGGGGTTTTGCCTCTCCAAATAAACAAGGAGCATGCTTTACGAAAGGCTGTGAAAAAAGATGAGGGCACTCTGATGGGAACTGTCTGCATAACGTAAAGGTACCTAGGTAAAATTGTCATTTTTATCAGTGAGGCTCTGCCGAACCACGAGATGTTTAGGGCATTCCATCTTTTCAAGTCTTCTCGAGTTTCCTTTAAAATGGGTAAAAAGTTAAGCTGGAATAATTTTTCTAAGTCCGAGGGAATTTCAATGCCCAAATAAGTGATGCTTGTGTCTGCCCAGGTAAATGGGTGGTTTTTCTTGCATAGTTCCACTGAGCTCGCCTGTAATGTAACGTTAAGTGCATTTGACTTGGAATGATTTATTTTGAGATTAGAGAGAAGATGGAAATGTTCCAGGTCTTTAAGGAGGTTGGGTAGGGATGTGTGTGGTTCTGATAGGAAAAGGAGCATATCATCAGCAAAAGCTGCAATTTTGTAGGTGTTGTTCTGAATTTCTATTCCTTTGATGTCATTATTAGCTCTGATCCTATTTAGCAGCGGTTCTAGAGTAAGAACAAATAGGAGTGGGGAAAGCGGGCATCCTTGGCGGGTGCCGTTTCGTAAGTTGAAGGCGTTCGATAGGTGGTTATTTACGCTGACTCGTGCTGTAGGATTGGAATAGAACGCCTTGACGTAAGATCTCATTTGGGGTAGAATCCCTATATGAATTAATACTGCGTCTATGAAATCCCATGCCACCCTATCGAACGCCTTCTCTGCATCGAGGGAGAGAAAGAATCCTTGTTTTTGTTTCGAGGTTAGCCAATGGATAATGTTTAGCGCTTTGGTCGTATTATCTCTACCCTCTCTGCCGGGTATGAAGCCCACTTGGTCTAATGTTATTAAGGATGTTAGTAAAGGTAAGATTCTGTTTGCTAGGATTTTTGCGTATAATTTTACATCCACATTAATTAATGAAATCGGTCTATAATTTGTGACTTGGGTTAAGTCCTTACCTTCTTTGGGAATTACAGTTATATGTGCTTCTAGTAATTGTTTAGGGGGATGATTTTCCGCATGTAAAGAATGGAAAGAATTCAGGAAGTGAGGTTTTAATGTTTCAATGAAAGTTTTGTAGTATTGTAGGGGTAATCCGTCAGGGCCTGGGGCTTTTCCTATCTTCATCTCTTTTATTGCTTTATCTAATTCTGTGCCACAAATCGGTTCTTCTAGTTTTTGGGCTGTTTTACCTGAAATTCTGGGCGGACTATATTTACTTAAAAAGTCCTGAATGAGGTTGGCTCTTAGGTCAGAGTTTTGTGGGCTTTTGGGATTGGAGGGGATATTGTAAAGAGATTGGTAGTAGAGTTCAAATTGTTTTGCAATCTCCTCATTTGAGGATCGTAATTTATCTTGTTTGTCCATTATCTGATGGATCGTTGCTGAGGACTTTTTACTTTGTACTGCTTTAGCGAGTAGTCTCCCACTCTTGTTGCGTTGTTCGTAATAAATTTTGTGTCTTAGTATATATTGCCATTTGGTTTTTATATTAAGTTCCTCTGCAAGCAGTTTTCGTGCGTTTGTAAGTTCCTCAAATGTTGAGACTGCAATAGTTTGTTTTTTGCGATTTTTCCAGATTGTGGATGTGGGATATCAATGAGTTTATTTTGGCTTGTTTTTCCTTCTTTATTTTGGATAGTTTTTTTTATAAATTTGCCCCTAATAACACATTTGTGTGCCTCCCACTGTGTGATTGAAGAGGTCTCCCCATTGTCGTTTCTTGTAAAGTAATCTTTTAATGTGTCATTAAACTCGGAAATATCTTTGGGGTCTTTCAGTAAGGATGTGTTCAGTCTCCATGTTTTGGTGCTGGTAATTTTCTCTGGGAAGGTCAGTGTCATGGTGATTGTATGATGGTCGGATATCGTCATCGGTTCAATAGTGCTGTTGCTCAGAAGGGGAATGTCCGGTTGAGTTATAAAAAAGTAATCAATTCTTGAATATTTTTGGTGAACATTGGAGAAAAATGTATAGTCCCTGGATAGGGGGTTAAGGGTTCTCCATGAGTCATGTAGCATAAGGTTTTGTAGCTGAATTTTGATTTGTTTCAGTGCTCTATATGGGAGACTCGATGTTCCATTTGAGGTGTCTATTGCGGGGTTAAGGGGGGTGTTGAAGTCTCCCCCTAGAATAATAATTCCCGACGCGAAGGTTGTTAAAAGGTCTATGGTTCGGCGAAAGAAGGCTACCTGCTTAATATTAGGGGCATATATGTTAGCAATGGTCATGGGATGATGTCCTATTTTGCCTTTCAGGAAGATAAATCTGCCTCCAGGATCTGTCATAGTGTCTTGGAGTTGAAAAGCTGTCTGTTTGGAAATCAGAATCGAGACCCCTTTTGTTTTACCTTCTGGGTTTGTGGCATGGTATGCGAATGGGAACCTTTTGTCTTGTAATTTTGGGGCTTTTTCAGATTTGAAATGTGTTTCTTGGATACAAATAATATTTGCTCTGTGCTTATGAAGCTCATCAAGAAGTCTAGACCTTTTTTCAGGTATGTTAAGACCTTTGGCATTAATTGAGAGAAATTTAATCGTTAGTGGAGTAAGTGTTTGTTTATAATCAGGCATCTTGGAGTTTTGATGTTCAGTTCCAGATAAAAAATAAATAAAATAAAATAAAATAAAATAAAAATAAATAAATAAAGGGGGAGTGGGGATAGGGTGGGAGGGAATAGGGGTATGTGTTTGGTGTTAGACCGGGGGTAGATATAGACCTGCTAGTCTACCCTATGAAGAATCCGGTATGTTCAAAGGGCAAAGGTAGTTGCCCTTTGTGTGAGTTCGGGGTCCACTCGGGATTCAATGGATGCTTGTGTTTGCTTGTTAATTATTGGAATATTAAACAAAAGGAAGTGTTTTCTTTTAACTCTTATTTTACTTTTCTTTTCTTTTCTTCCTTGAAGATACTTTTTCTAACAGATAGTGACTTCCTGCACTCGGGAGAAGTCATTTAGCATAAAATTGGGTAGTTCAGGACATTTATCAATAACGTAGGCCAGGGAGAGGGGTGGTGTTCAACCTCGTATCAGTTGGATGGCATTAGAAATGATATGTTGTGCTACAAACTTATGTGTATACCTGCAGAAACATATTTGGAAGCTTGTTTTTTAGATGTACCAAAACGTATAACTTTTAACGATACATTCTTATATATTTAGCGCCCTAAGGGGATTAATAAAGCGATAACCTGGTCTTTGGAGTATGCCTCTAGTTCCGGTCTAAAGGTTGGTTTCACCAGATGTATATCGTGATGAAAACAATGAGCCCGCTTTAAGCCACTCCAATGACCCATATTTGTAATCAACGTTATAACATTAGGAACAAGTGTTTGACCATATCTTTTGTGTTTATTTTAAAACATTGGAGATGGTGTGTGTTGTGTAGTCACAGAATTTTTACCAAATGCTAGTAATAACTGTCCAGAATGGAGATACTGAATGTGTTGGCTCCGCTCTGAAAGTAGTATCACTCCTGGTGGAATACAGGAGGGAAAAAAAAGAGGAAAAAAAAAGGGATTTGGGTTGCTTTCCAACGACTAGTGGAAACACCTCCAAACTACCTAGGGGGCGGGTCGCACCCTTGGATTTACCACTATTAGAAACAACTCTATTACAATTTCGAACTGCAAACAATATTAACCCGTAATAACATTGTAAACATCGTAAACATCTTATACCCAGTTTTCTTAACTAGGCAATCTTATCTTTGAGATAGAGAGCGAGTATGAAAAGGAAAAAAAAACATTTCGTAAAATGCAAATGTATATCTATCAATTTGTAAACTGAGCGATATGTTCGTTAACCTTAGGGTGTGTGGTACTGCACACACCCCCCTTTTTTTTTTTTTGCATTTGTTCTCTTCCTTTAGCCCTAAAATAAGGTCCCTGTGGGTTAGCGAGAATTGCTAACATAGCAATAAGGTATTCTAATTGCCTTAGAAATCTCTGTATTCCCTGTTTTCCTTATTCTCCCTGCCCTCATTACTTCTTTTTGGTATCATAGCATACCATTAAGCATTGGTTATCTAATCTGGGATTTGTCATGTCTGGGTTGTTTAGAAAATTATCTCAACTACCGGGGTGATTATTACCATGGATGATCGAAAGATCCACATCAGATGGGGGGGAGGGGATGTTTCTAATGTTTCTAATCTGAGTTAGTAGGGTGATCTAAAACCACATTTAATCCACGGGGATCATGACAGTTAGGTATAGAAGATATGCCCTCACACTTCAACTCCGCCTCCCTCTTAAGAACCCTTGATCCCTTCCCAAAGTTTCTTACCAGTCGGTGCTTAGGGAGTCCTTCATAGAGAGAGGGAGAGAGATGAGAGGAATAAGCCAGCGCGGAGCTGAGTAAGGAGCGACAAAGTGGAAATATAGCAATTAGAGAGAAAAGAGGTGAGACTTATTAGCGTGAGGTGAACAAAGTCAAAGTTATAAAGGGTTTCTAGGAGTAAGATTTCTCCTGGAAGGTAAGTATTCAGGTGTCCATTTGCTCTCGGTGATCTATGCGATCTCTGCGTCTGGGTGGGGAAATTCCGGGACTTCTTTGGTGGGCGTTTCTTCTGCTGAAGTGTGGAGACGGTGATCTGCGACGGCGGTCTCTATTCCTCTGGGATCTTGGAGTGAGGTTGTTAGAGATTGAAATCCAGGATTCGTTCGGAGTGAAGGTGCTGTACCAGTCCGGAACTTCAATTCTGGGAAGATCTAGAGTTTCAGAGAAAGTCTGGAGGTCTTCTGGTGTGCGTAATAGTGCTGTGTGGCCCCTCCATGTAGCTGAGAGGCAGAACGGATATTTCCATCTGTATGGAATGCCTCTGGTGCGCAGTTGTTCTGTGATCGGGCGTAGAGCTTTGCACTGCTGTAGCGTGATATTTGATAGGTCTTGGTACAGTTTGATTTCATTTCCATTAAATATGATTCTACCTTTTTCTCTTGCTTTCTTGAGGATTGCTTCCTTAAGGGGAAAGTTAACAAGGCAGCATATTATGTCTCTAGGGGGATCATCATCTCTACCCCTGGGTCGAAGAGCTCTGTGTATCCTCTCGAATTCAATAGGGGAGTCAGGGGGTCTGTCCAGGATGTCATTGAATAGAGCGGCTGCTGTTTGCTCAACTGGGTTTTGATCAGCCATTTCAGGGATCCCTCTAATTCTAATGTTGTGTCTCCTCCCCCTATTGTCCAAATCTTCTATGCGGCGGTGCATATCAATAATATGATTGAGATGGATGTCTGCATGTCTTTGCACCTGCTTTATTGCTTCTGCCTGGTGAGCTACTGTTTGTTCTATTGCTCCTGTCCTGGCTGCAATGCTCTGTATGTCAGATCTGATGTCATTAATGGCAGCAGAAAAGGAGGCTTTTATGTCCATTGACATGGCCTGCAGGTTGGTCTGGAGGTCTGCTAGGGTAAACGAGTGTTGATGATGTGTCCCTTGATTTTGAGCGCCGTTCGCGCTATTAGCGGTGTCCGCGGAGGCCGCGGAGCCGCCGGGCGGCATGGGCTGCTTAGGCGAGGCCGCGGCTTTGGGGCCTTCTCCGTGCGCTGCCCGGAACATCGCCGGAATGCTTACCGGCGGCTGCTGCTGTTGCTCCATCTAAGCCTGGGGTGCTGGGGGACTCAGATCTTTAGTTCCCTGGCGTGGATGCTGCAGGATTCGCCCTGATTAAGGAGGATTGTTCTCCCGAGTGCCGGAGCTAAGGGATCAGGCATCCATCTTCGTCCGGAGTTAGGCCACGCCCTCCTCCCGAATTTCTGATTGTGTGTACAGGGCATTAGGCAGACAATAGACTGTTTTAGTCCTGGCTGGTTCAGCAGGGACTGGACGAGATTTGAATGGGCAGTACAAATGTACCAAGTTGATCGATTGATCAACTTGGGTACAACGAACCTGCCAAATCCTCTTCTAATTATAGCTAATGGCTGCTATAGCCTTTAGCAATAATCACTGTCTTCTCCTGCCTGTCTGACCCTAGCCCCACCACCCCCCCCAGCTGAGAGAAGACAATTGCTTGGCAGAATGGATTCCCCTGTCAGCACTGTGTGTTGATGGAGGAATCGTGCAAATTTCTTTCCTGCAAATTTCAAGTCCTGAGCTACTAGCCAGGCCTCAAGGGTTACTTGCCATATGTTGCCTCACCCAACCCTTACCATGCCCCGCCCTTAATTCTGCCCCAAACACGCCCTCATAAATTATCTCATGAAATGACACTTAAATGTTTTATGCAGAATTAAGTTATGAAAATAAATATTGACAACAACTTTATCCTTGCCCAAAAATGCAGCCTGCCCGTGTGCAGCAGTGCAATCTGTGTCCAGAAGTGCAATCTGTGTCCCCAGTGCAATCTGTGTCCCCAGTGCAACCTGTGTCACCAGTGCAGCCTGTGTCACCAGTGCAGCCTGTGTCACCGGTGCAACCTGTGACACCAGTGCAGCCTGTGTCCCCAGTGCAGCCTGTGTCCCCAGTGCAACCTGTGACACTAGTGCAGCCTGTGTCACCAATGCAATCTGTGTCACCAGTGCAACCTGTGTCCCCAGTGCAGCCTGTGCCCCCAGTGTAGCCTGGGTCCCCAGTGCAGCCTGTTTCACCAATGCAACCTGTGTCCCCAGTGCAGCTTGTGTCCCCAGTGCAGCCTGTGTCACAAATGCAACCTGTGTCACCAGTGCAGCCTGTGCCACTAGTGCAGCCTGTGTTCCCAGTGCAGCCTGTGTCACCAATACAACCTGTATCCCCAGTGCAGACTGTATCACCAGTGCAGCCTGTGTCCCCAGTGCAGCCTGTGTCACCAATGCAACCTGTGTCCCCAGTGCAGCCTGTGTCCCTAGTGCAGCCTGTGTCCCCAGTGAAGCCGGTGTCACCAATGCAACTTGTGTCCCCAGTGCAGCCTGTGTCACCAATACAACCTGTATCACCAGTGCAGCCTGTGACACCAGTGCAGCCTGTGTCACCAATGCAACCTGTGTCACCAGTGCAGCCTGTGTGCCCGTGGCATCCTGTTTCAATAAATGCAACCTGTGTCCCCGGTGCAGTCTGTGTCCCCAGTGCAGCCTGTGACACCAGTGCAGCCTGTGTCACAAATGCAACCTGTGACACCAGTGCAGCCTGTGTCACAAATGCAACCTGTGACACCAGTGCAGCCTGTGTCGCAAATGCAACCTGTGTCACCAGTGCAGCCTGTGTCACCAATGCAACCTGTGTCCCCAGTAGAGCCTGGAGGGGGGTGGCGGTAGTACTGGAAGGGGGTGGCGGTGGTAATGGAGGGGGGTGTGCGCAGTGGTGGCGGTACTGGAGGGGGTGGCGGTGGTACTGGAGGGGGGTGGTGGCAGTATTGGAGGGGGTTGGGGGCGGTACTGGAGAGGGTGGTGGCGGTACTGGAGGGGGTTGGGGTGGTACTGGAGGGGGGTGGTGGCAGTAGTGGCGGTACTGGAGTGGGGTGGCGGTGGTACTAGAGGGGGGTGGTGGCAGTGGTGGCGGTACTGGGAGAGGTTGACAGTGGTACTGGAGAGGGGGTGGTGGCAGTTGTGGCAGTACTGGAGGGGGTGGTGGGGGTACTGGAGAGGGGTGGCGGTGGTACTGGAGGGGGTGGTGGCAGTTGTAGCAGTACTGGAGGGGGGTGGTGGCGGTAGTGGAGGGGGGTGGTGGTGGTACTGGAGGGGGGTGGTGGCAGTGGTGGCGGTAGTGGAGGGGGTGGAGCTGGTACTGGAGAGGCGGTAGCGGTGGTACTGGAGGGGGGTGGCGGTGCTACTGGAGGGGGGTGGCGGTGGTACTGGGGGGTGGTGGCAGTGGTGTTGGTACTGGAGGGGGTGGCGGTGGTACTGGAAGGAGGTGGTGGCAGTGGTAGCAGTACTGGAGGGAGGTGGTGGCAGTACTGGAGGGGGGTGGGGGTGGTACTGGAAGGGGGTGGTAGCAGTGGTGGTGGTAGTGGAGGAGGGTGGTGGTGGTACTGGAGGGGTGTAGTGGCTGTAGTGGAGGGGCGGTGGCGGTGGTACTGGAGGGGGGTGACAGTGATACTGGAGGGGGGTGGTGGCGTGGTGGCGATATTGGAGGGGGGTGGCGATGGTACTGGAGGGGGGTGGCGGTGATACTGGAGGGGGTGGCGGTGGTACTGGAGAGGGGTTGCGGTGGTACTGAAGGGGGGGGCCGTCATCTACCACCACCACCTCTGCGGCTCTGTCTCTTACCAATCCCATTCCCCCACCACCACCACTGATCTCATCCCTATCCCCTCACCCCCTCATCACCTCTGTTGTAGAGGTGATGGGGGTATAGGGATGAGATCTGCTGTGGTGGTGGGGAGATGGGATCAGTAAGAGGCAGAGCCGTAGAGGTGGGGGAGGTTGGGAT
Source organism: Lithobates pipiens (assembly GCF_037356315.1). Taxonomy (NCBI): domain Eukaryota; kingdom Metazoa; phylum Chordata; class Amphibia; order Anura; family Ranidae; genus Lithobates; species Lithobates pipiens. Next base: position 300,395,342 of record NW_027507748.1, on the reverse strand, counting down.
CGATCAATTGCAGTGCAAAATGGTGACTTAAAGCCAATCAATCGATCAATTCCCCCTCAGAAATTATCCTTCACTGTGCCTCGTCCAGGAATGCCTTTCCTCACATGGGTAAACCGTTACCGTAGGTACTCCACGCACTGCGCAGTCGCAGAGGGGAGAGCTCCTCCCCGCCTTCACTGAATTGATCTGCTGAGTTTTTTTCAGTGTCCGCCCCTTACAGTCTCTCTGTCTCTGGATAGGCGGGGGCGGGGCTGCCTGTCTCAGTGCTGCCTTCTCTCCCTTCAGGAGTAACAGGCGAAAGCCCCCATCCCCGCGGCATGAACCCAGTCCCGACAGTCAGACACGGACACAATGATAAATAGACACACACCCGGACAGTCAGCTGGGCCTCTCACATAGCATGCGGGCGGGTGGGTGGTCGGTGGGCTCCCTGAAGTGGCAGAGAACTACAGGGCCCAGTCGCACTTGCGACTGTTGCGACCCTGATAATTACGCCACTGATACTGACCACTCCAATCTCAGTGATTTTCTGAAATTCTTGAGTGGGTTTCCCATGTGAAATACTTTAATCATCCTCCAAAGATAATTCTGGTGTTAACAAGTTTTCAGATAACATCACATAATTCACACATTAAGGCATTACTTATTAAATAACATCACACCTAAGGAAAAAGCTATTCTACATTAAAAGTTGGATCAAGTCGTAAAATATGCCAGATAAATATTTATAACTCTTTGTTAGTGCTGAACATCTTCCTGAAGGATACGTGTCTATGCATACTAAACCGGTAGATTCATAATTCATTGCTTAACTAATATCAGCTTTTCAAACAAGAATATTGGAGAAGGCATCTTATCAAGACTATGCCATCTTCAACTCCAAAAAAATCAATTCCAACAGAAATTACAACAGCAGTTCACACTCAGGGGAAAAATATATATCTTAAAAATGAATGTACTGTAGGATGTAAAAATACCTAAGATTATGCAGACTCCAAAAAATCTGAAATATTTTTCTTCATTTTCTTGAGGGATGTATGCAGCTACGTTCCTCCATTGCAATGATTTTCTAATAAGAGGCATCAAGATTTCACAGCTAAAATGCAATATTTAAAAGCAGTGTCCTTTTCTGAGTTCCCTTGCTGTTTGCAGGATTTCACTAGCTCACAAGTTAAATTGCGATGGTACATTATCACTAATCCCTAGAGAAATATTATTGTTAAAATGCAGATTTCTAGGAAACATCCATTGCAGAGGGTTTCAATGGAAATGAGACTTTTATTGAGCTGGAAGTTCTAGTTTGGAGGCCTCACAACAGGAGCCTCATTGATAAGGAAATGAGAATGTTTCACTTGAATCACATGTATACAGTATTTTATTTTACGGAGTGTTTAGAGTGCAGAGAACCGTACAGATACAATATCCCTGGTTATAGTGGGAAGGAATGTAAAAGTGACCTGTAAGACCAAAACGGCTAGTTTGGAAATCAAATATATTTGTTTTTTGGTGGGGACCACATAACATTTTGTTAATTGGCCTTTAGGCATTTATGATTGGGGTTGGTATTTTTGGCATATTTAAAGAGGACCATGAAATACACAGTCTGCAATCTTAGTTAGCCCCCTCTCCCTTCAAAAAAATGCTGGAAGACAATTAAATAATAAACACCCATGGAGAGAAAAAAGTTCACAAATATACTTCCCTAATTTCATCTAGGCAAGGGTGACATCAGCATATTTCTATGATATCAGCCAAAGGATGGTTACATGGATATATTTTTTATACATATGATTCTCACATATTTTTTACACATATATTACACATTTTAAATTATGTCTCTAAGTCGTACACTTGCTTTTTAACAATTACAGTATATAGCTTTTTAATCATTATCTTCCCAGCTGACACCGCTAATTGTGGCTCAGAGTGGGATAATTGCATCCTCTATATAAATATGATGTGACTGTTAGAGGATCAGCGGATGAATAAGGTGAGGACGTGCCTTCAAGATGTGTTCTGATTGGCCAGACAGCGTATGAGTGGCTCCCCAGTTTGACAGCCCTGGACCACTCCCACCCAGAGACACACAGCCGATAACTCCATGAGGCTTACCTTGGCTCAAGCTGCGGCTAATACACGGCACTCGTAGATCCCTCAATAGAGACTTGCCGGCAGTCCTCCTGTGCTCCTCGGACACTGCATATGGAAGCTCCCACCTGCTCTAGCACTCTGCAAGTGCTCCAACATTTTTCATGAAAGTTTTTATTGTTGTTTTATACCTATATACTGAATGAATTCCTAAGCTGTTTAAAGAATTGGATAGACACTTCTCTCTCTCCCTTTTGCTTTCCTTTTTTGTTTACATAACTCCTGCACTATGGAAGTCAGGGGAAAGTGCTTTTACCCCCCCCCCCCCCCAAAAATTATTTTATTAAGCAACAGTTTATTATACACAAGAGGACCTTACTTATTAGGTTGACCTTATACAAAATGGGGCAAGGTACTATAATGCTGTTACAAGAGTGTGAAGATTCTGCATGTACTGGACTTGAGTTAATAAGGTTTGTAGTGGTGCAGCACTTGACAGATATATATTGCAGGCTGTCTCCTGAGATCTGGGCAGAGCACCATACTTTTTGTTTTAATAAAGCTACATTGCTGTGCCCTTTTTCTCTGTGCTTTACTTCCCATAAGAAAATATTAGAAGCCATTTATCTCCCTGTTTACCAAGCATCTATTTACCAGCTTTATTTGACCATCTGGTAATGAGAGGTCAAACAAATCTGGTGAGTGATTCTGAGTGAATGGGAATTCACTTTTAAACTTTTGAGGTACAAGCACTTTATAATAGTGCATTTTTTTGCACATTTCCGCATCAAATTGACTTATGCGATTTATAATAATTTTGTTAAACACTAGCGCCCATCTCAGGAAAGAAGTTGAGCTTCACCATATTTTCATAGACCTAGTCATTTATTTCAAATTTTTAATTTTATACTGTATTTCTACAAGATAGTTGCAGAAAGGAAATAGTAATACAGAACTAAGAAGTACATCCCATATCAGATTAATTGTAGAGAAGGATTAGTAACAGCATCATTTATGTATAAGAACAGCAGATTAAGATAAAGCATACCTGGGATGTATTAAAGGGTGGCATAAGCATTTAGCTATCTCTACCTAGTGGGGGAAATCCCCTTAATAGATTAGCCTGGCGTATCTGTATGTTTGAGATTATGAAATTTATTTTGTAGTTGGAGGAGAGGGCCCCATATGTCTTGAGAGATTTTTACGGGCTAGGGATACTGAGTTTAGGATTCAATAGGAAGAACAATAAGTTGTCAGCATATGCCAACTTTATGACTGGCACGCCCACTTAGTTCTAGTTATTTTTGCAATGATATTAAGAGTTATGTGTCTGTATTTATATTGCAGATAGGCAGGAAGATAACCATACCAACTAACTATAAGTAGGTAAATCTAGCAGAGTAGTATAACAATAAATTGTAGAAACAGTGGTATTGCAGAGCTCTGGTAAGACATCAGCATACTTTCCAAAATTGACTCGGAGACAATGTCTTTATAAAAAGTTTAGCAGGTCGGTGGCAGATCCCTACAGTGCAAGCAACATCTGGCTGAGTGGAGCAGTGATGTTAGTGTAGCGCCCTACTCCTGATGAGCAGACGCTATGGTTATTTTTTCAATTTAATTGTCTGTAGCTGTAGTTTGGCACAGACTAATTTCTAAAAAAGTTCTGGTTTCTGTACCAGTTCAGCTGGGTTGCACTAATTCCCCCCTGACCGTAGGTGTTGCTGTCACCATCAGTGGATGTGGAACAGCAGCAGGCTGGAGGCATTGAATGCCGCCACTTGCTCGGAAATGGTTCAGTGGGTGTGGTTTCCCTGCTTTGCATTCTGAGAGAGGGTATTTAAGGTACCAGCTCCATTTTTGGGGTTTGTTTTCCGGGGTCCGTGATCCCAACCCCAGGGCCCTCCTGGCCTGGGGTCTGTGTCGCATGGTCTTGTACCTCAGGGCCGGCTGGCCCGAGGCCTCGCAACTGAGAGTAGGCTCGGGAATGTCTTGGGGCCTGCTAATCCAAGGGTGGTCCTGTGCTGTCTCACCTGCGGGGAGAAGCCAAGAAAGCTGGAGGATCCAGGGGAGGACTTTTCCAATGGAGGACCGAGCGCAAGGCTGATGTCTCTGGAGGAGCCTGGAAACTCAGTTTGAGGACACAACCCGGATCAATATCCTTACAGTATCGCCGGGTCGGCTGAAATAATCTGGTACTGTATGGTAGTTCTTCCTAAAAACTCTCAAAACCACTAAGCTCAAGTAACAAGTCTGTGGCAGAGACTTTGTTGTGTATCTACCCTTAAAACCTCTAAGTTCATTTAACCACTTGCTTACTGGGCACTTAAACCCCCCTCAGTCCCAGACCAATTTTCAGCTTTCAGCGCTGATGCACTTTGAATGACAATTGCGCGGGCATACAACACTGTACCCAAATTAAATTTTTATCATTTTTTTCCCACAAATAGAGCTTTCTTTTAGTGGTATTTAGTTACAGCTCGGAGTTTTATTTTTTGCTAAACAAACAAAAAAAGATGCAAAAAAAAAAAAAATCATGTTTTAATAGTTTGTTATAAAATTTTGCAAACGGGTCATTTTTCTCCTTCATTGAAGTGCGCTGATTAGGCGGCACTGATAGGCTGCATTGGTGGGCACTGATGGGCTGCATTGGTGGGCACTGATAGGCTGCATTGGTGGGCACTGATAGGCTGCACTGGTGGGCACTGATAGGCATAGTTAAGGCGGCACTAATAGGCACAAATAAGGCGGCACCGATGGGCACAGATAAGGTGGCACTGATGGGCAAAGATGGGCACAGATAAGATGGCACAGATGGGTGGCACGGATGGGTGGCACGGATGGGCACTGATAGGTACCACTGATAGATGGGACTGATGGGCACTGATAGGTGGCACTGATAGGTGGCTCTGATAGATGGCACTGCTGGGCACTGATGGGCGGCACTGCTGGGCACTGATGGGCGGCACTGGGGTGCAGCACCTTTGAGGCAGATTGTGGGCACTGTGGGTGGCACTGCTGGGTGGCACTATGGGCACTGCTGGGTGGCACTGTGGGCACTGCTGGGTGGCACTATGGGCACTGCTGGGTGGCACTGACGGGGGGCACTTACTTTTTATTAGGGTGGCACTACAGGGGGCAGATGGGCACTGGCAGGGGGCAGGTGGGCGCTTGCATTGCTGGCCGTGATCGGCTTTTTTTTTTCTCCTCGCGCTGTCAGCGTGAGGAGGAATACTAGCCGATTACCGGCTCCGTTATGTCACCTGATCAGCTGTCATTGGCTGACAGCTGATCATGTGATAAGGGGTCGGGATCGACCCCTTGCACGGATCGGTGATCAGGCAAGTCTCATGGACTCGCCGATCACAGAGCGCGCCACGCGCGCCCCTCAGGGGGTGCGCAGGCCGCATGTACACGGGACTAGGTCAATAGACGTAGTCCCGGAAAAGGAGGTCCGCGCTGTAGCCGTCATTTGGCTATAGCACGGATCTCAAGTGGTTAACAAGTCTGTAGCAGAGACTTTGTTTAGCATCTCATCGGCTGTTAGGTCAAGTGAGAGATCCTGTGTCCTCTGGATCTGACTAATACCTCTAACCTGCAATTACCAAGTGCCTGAACTCCCCCTTATTCTCTAACCCTCTATTGAAGGACTGTGTTTTGTGTCTTTCTTTGGTGTTACCCCTAAATAAATCTTAAAAAAGGACCACGTGTCTGATCTATCATCATTTGGGCTACTTTCCACGGGGCCCCCCTAAGATGAAGAGGCGAGCAGGTAAGGTAATGGTAAGCCCAAATAAAACCCGCAGCTCCTTAGGGGGTTAGTGCTACATTAGCATCACACAGTGGCTGGAGTGGCAAGCCAACAAACCTCTTTTAGCATTTCCTTCCGGCCAAAGATTACTGAATTCAGCTAAAAGCCTGGAGAAAAAGTAAAGGGAGGAGGAATGGAGTTGGGGGTGGGTAGAATGGGCTTGTGTTTCTGCAATTTATTGACTTTGTATGGTTACCATTAATATTTGTGTCCCATGTCTTTAAATGATTCCCTATTTGACATATTGTAATGATAGTCTGTTTGTTGGTCATAGATTGTCACAGCTACGATTTTATCTATATATTGTAATGTTTTGCCTTTTGTTGTTCATGTATTGCCTGTACTACCCTTTTCTTGCCAGTGTCTTCTAATTGTTGCCTATTTATTGTAAGAGTTGCCTTTTGTTACCCATGTTTTGCCACCTACTACCTTTTGTTACCTACATATTACCACACATGCCCATGTATTGCCAATGTAGTGTATGGTTAAAAATTGAATATCCATGTACTGTCTGGATTGCCAGTTTGTTGTGATTGTATTTTTACATTGCTATTGTGTTTCTCACATGTTGTCAGTTTGTTGACCACATATTTGTTGACCCCACAGTGCTACTGTTTGCTAAATTTATTTTTTTGCTTCCCTGTAATCAGGGAGAGCATTGTTTGATTAGTTAGGTCTGCTCTGGGATCTGTAGGTATTGGCTCAGTTACTTCACCCTGTATTCCAGAGGACTCTGGGACATAGTGAGTGGGGGGATATGACCTCAGTCTGCATGTTAATATTTCCCTAGCCAATCCCTGGCCAATATGCATGTGACCAGCAGGGGACTGAGGGAAGTGTAAATTGGCTAGTGCTCAGTGAATCCATCTCTAGTTCCTGGGGGAGTAAGACCCCCCCATCCCTGGGAAATCTGCCTGGAACAGTCTGTACCTTTTATGGGTCCCAGCTACTGCTTGGCTGGGGGACCTCTGTTCTCTCCTCCTGGGGCACTCACAGAAAACATCTCAAGCATCAAAGACACAGGCAACTAAACCACAGAAGTTTGCTGACCCTGCACATGGCTGCACTGAGTACCAGTCTTCTGGATCTAAAGGTTATCCTCAGTTCTTCTGGGAGATTTGGAGGTACTATTTTGTAAATCTAGGACTGTATTTCTGTTGAGTAATTCTTGTTTGGTAATGTTCATCAATATACTCAAAGGGGAGTGCATTCACCCCAAAGTACTAAAGTCTTTCCTTAGCTTTTCTGGGATATCAGCAGTTGCTGCCTGTACACTCACGACTATATTCCTGTTGAGAAATTCCTGTTTTTTGCTGGTTATTTGGAAACTTTAAAGGGGTGCCTTCACCCTAAAGTCTTTGTCTAGAGTAGTGTCCTCAATTTTGAAGCTTACTTTTACTGGAGTATCCATAGGTGCACCCTTGCTCTATCCATGTGCCTGGATGCCATGTGCCTATCAGGGAATAGAACCCGTCATCAAACTGCCAGACCAATCTGGTCTGTGCGCTACAAAAGCATATGAACAATTAACATGGAACTCAAACTATAGAAATGTAATTTTAGATAGCATAGTGAAGGGTTGGAGGCTTTGGTATGTTGGTATTATTGTCTGTTTTTTTTATATTGGGTGACAGAGGGGTTCCATTTTCCTTCCTGTCCCAGCTACAGTTGGGACACTTACATAAATAAAATTGAAAAAAAACTGATTACAGTACAGAAGGGTTGGATGGGAGTTTTAAAGGTGGGTTTATTCTTACAGCTTTTCCCTGTGTTCAGTGTTCACACATTCTCTGTTATACTGTATATACAGTACACTTGTGTGTATTATTAGGGCAAAACATGTGGGATGCTTTTGAAGTGTATGTTATTTTAAACAGAACTGCACACTTATTAGTGTTATGTTAACAATTAGGAAGCATGAATGTCACCCATTTTTTGTAATTGTTATACCTATTTCGGAAGATATCTGCAACAATCCACCATGCACACTTTGAACATGTTTGCCTTTAAAAGCACAGTACTCCCTTAACAGCTATTCCTTTCCATCTCTTCAATAATTAATAGCTTCACACTCTAACAATGCTTTTATTGCATCTCAAAACAAATGGGAGCCCATTTCACAGCTCTAGTTTTTTTTTTGTAACGTTTAAGAAGCAGGCATAGCCAATTATTATTTTAGCATATGAGTCTTTTTATTTTATTTTTTATTTTTTTAAAGCCTCAATAGTCTTTTAACAAACAGAAAGCCATGTTTAAAGGAAATGTAGAATGAAGTGACTGACATTTGTTTACAATGCTCATTGCTGTTTGCTCTGAGTTTATTTTATAGATTAGAGGGCTGGAAGACTGCCAAGTCACTGCTGGGAGGGGGCATCAGGGTGAGATGTGCTTCTTGGAAATGGACTGGCATGGTGTCTGTTTTAGAATACACCTCCTCATATTCCTTGCAGCTTCTCCAAGAGATGACCTGCCATTTAGACAGAATTTTTTTTTAAGAAATGCGTTAGCCTTTTGTCTTTCGCATTATTTCTGGTTTGGTCCTAATTTCCTTACCCAGAAGAGGGGAGTGGCAATGGGCGTGAAATTCGCACCCAGTATAGCCAACCTCTTCATGGGTGAATAAGAGGACAAGGAGGTATTTCATGAGAGGAGACCAGAGCTTCTTTACTACAGGGCTATATTGATGACTTGTTATTATTGTGGGGAAGTTCTGAGTCTACATTTAAAGAATATATGGACATTTTGAATGATAATAAGCACAATATTAGACTTACAAGTCAGTGGAGTACAGAACAAATACACTTTTTGGATGTGAATATCTTCAGGGTTGAAAATAAATGACAGACGAAAGTGTTTTTTTAAACCCAGGGACAGGAACAGTTTTCTTCCCACACATAGCAGACATCATCTCCTGTGGCTAAAAAATGTGCCTAAGGGTCAAATGATGAGAATCAGGAGGAACTGTTCCAGGATGGAGGATTTTGACCAACAAGCAATGGTGTTAAATAATAGGTATACACATTACAACAATTAGACCCTATTTTGGAGGAAATAAGGGCTTTACCTCGTCATCAATGTTTGAGAGATAGAAACATTGAAAGTAAAAATGAATGGGGGTTTATATCCTCCTTTCATTCACAGTTTAGAGAGGTGGAGAATATATTCCAAATTCTATGGCATGTGCTCTGCTTAGATAGAACCTTGTAAAGGGTTCTTACCGCTAAACCAAAGTTTATTTACTGCAAGACTCTGAGTTTCGGAGATTTGATTGTTAAAAGAGTAATTGACCCCCCAGGCCAGAATCCAACCTTTTGGGATCAAGATGGATTCTTCCCATGTAGAAAATGTAAGGCCTGCAAGAAGGTGTCTAGACCTATGAGGAAAGTAGAGAACTTCTCTTCAACCACGAACAATAAAGGATTTAAAAGAAACAGTTTATTACATGCAATACATCGCATGTAGTTGCTTTACAATGCCCTTGTGGGTAATGTACATAGGGAGGACTAAACCCCTCCTAAAAATTAGAATTGCAGAACATGTGCAAAATATTGCCATTGGTTTTAAGGATCAAAATGTATCCCTGCATTTTAAGTTACACCATGGGCAAGATCCATTGGGTCTTACATTTTGGGGACTAGATCACATTAAGCCATCATGGAGGGGTTGTAATATGGTACGGGAGCTTTCTAAGCAAGAAACCCAGTGGATCTTTCTGATAGACACACTCAGCCTGAAAGGGTTAAATATATAACTTGATATAAATTGCTTCATAAGTAACTATTAAGTTTGAGTGTGATCCTGATTAATAAGTTTTTATTGAGATATTGGTCAGGATTATTATATGGGGATCGAATGATTGCCATGTATATATAATCTCTATGACCTATCTCCTTTTATATCTAGACTTAGACATATCCAATATGTATTAATAAACTCCCTTTTTTCTCCCTTATGTCGTTGAAGGGTGCTCCTTTAATTTCATTAGTAATTTAAATTTTTTAATTTTTATTTTAAATCTTAATGATGCAGAGAATTTAGGTCTGTGTCTGTTTTTGCATTTTGTTGAGTTTCTTCTATTTATTATTACTTTTACTTCTATAAGCGGTTTTAGCTGTGTGTAGGGTGACTTTAGTCCCAACCACTAGCAACACACCCACTATTGATATATAGATATTGTAAGGATCAGATTTTTTTATTCCTATTTTTCCTTTCTATATATGGTCTTTTTTATGATTTTGTGTTAGCATGGATCTACTTTTGATATACAGAATCTTCATTAACTTTTTAATCCATAAGGATTGTGTTTGTGTATAAGCATAATTTCTTTGTGTATATTAGCTTCTCTACATTGATCAAGATGCAATAAGAGGTAGACATTCTGGAGTCAGTTCATATTTTCTAAGCATGTATATCTTTAAGAGCTTTATATGTGATTAAAGGATGTATATATATATATATATATGTATATATATATATATATATATATATATATATATATATATATATTTTTTTATATTTATTTATTTATATATATTTTAATTATGAGATATTTGTTAAGATTGCAATGGTCTGTAGCCCAATGTCAGTTGTATTAGAGTATTGACATGATACTGATAGTAGCATATCTGTTAAATGGACCTTGCTGTGCACCTTAAACAAATACAGTTGCAGGCATATTACTGATTAAATCTGATTGCTTGCCCCATATATAAATAACGGGATGCTGCGCCGTAAGACCATGCCCTTTCATAAAGTTGTGATGACGAATCGCATCAGGTCGTGGCCTTGCGGTGACCAGAAATGACGTCATGACGCTGTGCATTCCAAGATCCAGGGTGCCCCAAACCGGAAGTAGGAAGTATGGGTTGCTGAGACCATTACGATCTCCACCGGAGTACACTTCATCCCCTCCAACCCTGGAAAAATAAATAGTGTAAGTGCTCTTACAAACCAACCTTGAGCTACAGGACCACTGTTGGACTGTCATCACGCCATTGAATACTGGATTTTATTGATAGATTTTTTGAATAAACGGTAAAACGGAATTAGACTATGTGGAGTCTCTTTTCCATGCACGTGGATCTCGGAGATGTTTATAAAGTTATCTTTTGAGGACATCGAAAGTTAACAGACTATAGGATGCCTTAAACCCCTGGGTTCTGGTGAGCTTGAGCCCATTGTGGGTGTGTGGAACATGAGGTGGAAAAGCATTTGGTAATTGGTGCACTCATCAATCTTCTGCTGTATATACCATCTACGTCCACTAGAGACTCTTCATTGATCCTCACTAGTCTTTTTCCTACTTAGTGGGCAGGTGCACACATCAGGAGTTCCATCAGTATACAGGGGGGTTCAGTTTATGCAGTCACCTGTGTTCCAGCTTGCAGTGGGAGGGCCACAGTTTCATTGTATAGTGAGGGATGTATAGGATGAGGGTTTTGGGTCTGGGATATTGGGGAGATGACAATGTTGTTTCTGTAGGGGAGGGGGAGGGGACTGAGAAGCATGCAGGATCTTTGCTTGGTTTGATAATGTTTATATATACAGTGCCTTGAAAAAGTATTCATACTCATTGAAATTTTTCACAGTTTGTCATGTTACAACCAAAAACATAAATTTATTTTATTGGGATTTTATACGATAGACCATGGATATGCAATTAGCGGACCTCCAGCTGTTGCAAAACAACAGTCCCATCCCATCATGCCTCTGCCTCTGGGTTCATGATTGTGGCTATCAGAGTCTTGCTATGCCTCATGTGACTTGTAGTTCTGCAACAGCTGGAGGTCCGCTAATTGCATATCCCTGCGATAGAACAACACAAAGTAGAGGGAAAATAATAAATGGTTTTCCAAATTTTTTACAAAAAAAAGTGAAAAGTGTGGCTTGCTTTTGTATTCAGCCCCCTTTACTCTGATAACCCTAACTAAAATCTAGTGGAACCAATTGCTTTCAGAAGATACCTAGTTAGTACATAGAGTCCACCTGTGAGTAATTTAATCTCAGTATAAATACAGCTGTTCTGTGAAACCCTCAGAGGTTTGTTAGAGAACAGTAGTGAACAAACAACACCATGAACACCAACCAGACAGGTCAGGGATAAAGTTGTGGAGAAGTTTAAAACAGGGTTAGGTTATAAAAAAAGATCCCAAGCTTTGAACATCTCATGGAGCACTGTTCAATACATCATCTAAAAAAGGAAAGAGTACCAAGTGGCAGCATTTATAGCTAAAATCCTCCACCATCCAGAAATGTTTTTGTGTTGTTCTTTGAAAATGGAAAGAGTATGAAACAACTGCAAACCTACAAAGACATGGCCATCCACCTGAACTGACAGGCCGGACAAGGAGAGCATTAATCAGAGAAGAGGCCAAAGGCCTATGGTAACTCTGGACGAGCTGCACAGATCCACAGCTCAGGTGGGAGAATCTGTCCACAGGACAACTATTAGTAGTGTACTCCACAAATCTGGCCTTTATGGAACAGTGGCAAGAAGAACGTTGAAAGCCAATGTTGAAAGAAAACCATAAGAAGTCCCATTTGCAGTTTGCAAGAAGCCATGTGGGGGACACAGCAAACATGTGGAAGAAGGTGCTCTGGTCAGCTGAGACCATAATTTTACTTTTTGGCCTAAAAGTAAAATGCTATGTGTGGTGGAAAACATCACCCTGAACACACCATCCCCACTGTAAAACCTGATAGTGGCAGCATCATGTTATGGGGAAGCTTTTCTTAAGCAGGGATGGGAAAACTGGTCAGAGTTGATGGGAAGATGGATGGAGCCAAATACAGGGCAATCTTAGAAGAAAACCTGTTATGCCGAGTACACATGATCGGAATTTTGGTCTGAAAATTCCAAAGGGATTTCGCTGAAGCTGTCTTGCATAGACGCAGTCACACCAAATTCCGACCATCAAGAACGCAGTGACGTACAACACGGGGGTTATTTACGAAAGGCAAATCCACTTTGTGCTTGAAAGTGCACTTGGTAGTGAAGTCGCTCTAAATCTAAGAGATAGATCTGAAATGAGTGGAAGCTCTGCTGATTTTATCATCCAATCATTTGCAAGCTAAAATGCTTTTTTTTATTTTCCTTGCATGTCCCCCTCGGATCCACAGTGACTTTACTTCCAGGTGCACTTTCCGTGCACTTTCAAGTGCACTTGCAGTGCAAAGTTGTTTTTCCTTTAGTAAACAACCCCCCCCCCCCCTTGTGTTAATTGATATTCAATGAACACATATGAGAGTTTTTGTAGGTGGGGAGTGCTTAAAACAAGATACATCAACATAGCAGCTCACAGGACTCATGTTTTCAGATTTATTATCCCAGTTAAATACTGTGTTATAAATATACATATATTAATGATACTCAAATATATATTTTTGTGGCTCCAATATATGTACACTACTGTACAAAGCTTTCCTGGACCTCCCCATGTCAGCCTACTATGGGTCAGCTCCGCCCCCTCTGACCCCTCCAGGACCACCTTTTTCCTAGCCCATAAAGGGCAGCTGTCTGCCCACACCAGTGTTCTTTTTTTGTCCTCGCTCTGGACCCCTTTTAACTTTTTTTTTTTTCTCCATCCACCATCCATCCTGTTCGGGTTCAGCCTCCCCGATTATAGAAGACCCCCCCCCCCCATAAAGGCAGTAAATCTCCTGAGGAGTATGGGTTCTCTTGAAGCCCTTTAGGCCTATTGAAATGGCCTAAAAGCAGATCAGCTGTAGTTTTTTTCCCAATGGGGCCTAAAAGGGTATGCAGGCAACATCCAGAGTTTTTTTTTCCAGATTTGTCAAAGACCATGTATATTGCATACAAAACTCTGTGCCTTCCTCCTCCTTCAGAGATCAAAGCACATTCGATGAAGGGTATGGCAGCATCCTGGGAAGCATACGCAAAGGTTGCCCCTGAGGTAGTTTGCAGAGCAGCAAACTGGAGCGTGCCCAACACCTTTTATTAGGCATTACAGGCTTAATTGGCTTGCCCGCCTGAGGAGACATTTGGCTCTATAGTTATTATGGCAGCTGTCGCCCATTAAACATTTGAGTAGCATTGAGGGTTTGGCTTATTTTTTGTCTTACCTCCCTTTTTAGAAAGCTTGCTACATCCCATAGTAGGCTGACATGGGGAGGTCCAGGAATAAGGAAAATTGTTGTCCATACTTACCGTAATTTTCCTTTCCTGGATCCTCCCCATGTCAGCCGGAGGATTCCCACCCAGTTTATCCGTCGCGAGGCGGGTATTTTTTGAACACTGGTGTGGGCAGACAGCCACCCTTTATGGGCTAGGAAAAAGGTGGTCCTGGAGGAGTCAGAGGGGGCAGAGCTGACCCATAGTAGGCTGACATGGGGAGGATCCAGGAAAGGAAAATTACGGTTAGTATGGGCAACAATTTTCCTTATTAAGGCAGGTGTGACGAAATGAAAAAAAGTAGGAATACTTTCAGAAATAGAAGTGTTAATAGGTTATTTTTATCAATTTATAAAATTCAAAGTGAGCAAACAGAAGAAAAATCAAAATCAAATCAATTCTTCTAGGTACACTTGCATACAGTTTTGTAAGGAACTCGGCAGGTAGGTTGTTCCAAACATCTTGGAGAACTAACCACAGATCCTCTGTGGATGAAGGCTACCTCAAATCCTTCTGTCTCTTCATGTAATCCCAGACAGACTCGAAGATGTTGAGTTCAGGGATCTGTGGGGGCCAAACCATCATTTTCAGGACTCTTTGTTCATTACAATGAAGCTAGCTCTTAATGATATTAGTTGTATGCTTGGGGTCATTGTCCTGCTGCAGAATAAATTCGGGGCCAATCACACGTTAATAATTTACATTTTAGGAGGATTTCATGTCTGGCATTGAAGGCTGCATAGAAAATGAACAGTTTTAAGTAGTGATTAGCAACTATTCATTATTCAAAGTTGCAAGATAAGTGGATCAGTCCCTAAGGCATACCTCCCAACCATCCGGGATTCGCTGGGACATTCCTGGGATTTGATACAAGTCCCGGTGTCACAGCAAATGAAGGGTTTGTCCCAGAGTAGAGCCCAGTGCTGGAACAAGTTACAGCACTTGGCTCCAGTGGCTTGCCCGCAAGCACGCACTAGCATGGGCACCAGTAACTCCCATCCTGTGGCTTGTCTGGGGTGTCTGGGGTCCTGTACACCACAAGCATAGCTTTGTATATGTAAGAAGCAGCCGGCGGTGAGAGATGCCAGCTGCCTCACACATACAAAAGTGCACTGCAGAGCGGCTTGCAGCTGAACCCGCCTCCTCCTCTTTGGCTGCAATACTTTCCTGAATACAGACAGGAAGGGGAGACGGGAAGGAGTCATGGCAACGATTGGCACTTTTCCCCTAGGCTCCTCTGATGCCCAAAAAAGGCTGCAGACATGTGCCTTCATGCACCTGTGCAGTTTGGTCCTACAGGACTCCATCTCCTAGCAACCCTCAAGGTTTACATGACCGTCCAGCTCCCTTTCTCTCTTCCATCTCACCTCCTTGTCTGAGAATTGGGTCACATGACGGAGAGCCCCACCCACTGATTGCTGGACTCAAGAGTGGAGATGGAGCTACGTGCTGTCAGCCTGAAGGTAACTGGATAGGGCAGTAATCATGCAGTGTACAGTCTGATCTATGGATCTGGTGTCATGTGATGTATGGAGGAACGCTGATATGACAGGAGGGGGAGAGCACAGTCTGCAACTCTCCCACCCCAATAATTTCCCACATATACTGTATATGGGGGGAGGGGTGGCACTTATTGGTGGTAAATTGTACTGAGACTTCAGTGGGGGGAGGAGAGGGGGTAAGAATCGTTTGTACTTGGGTTGGGGTCAGAGGTTTATGGAAGGGGGGCTATTTGTGCAGGGAAGGTTAATTTGGGGGGAATATTGCTAGGAGGAGGAATAGGGGGGACTTGTGCTAGGAAGGGAGGGTATTTTTGTTAAGAGGAGGAATAGGGGATTTTACCCTCTATACCCTGCCCTACTGACTCCTGTCTTCCATCCTTCTGACCCCTGTACCCTGCCCTACTGACATCTGTCCTCCATCTCGCTGACCTCTGTACACTGTGCTACTAACTCCCTCTCCTCTGTCCTGCTGACACCTGTACCTTGCCCTAATGAACCCCTGTCTTCTATCCTGCTGACCCCTGTACCCTGCCCTACTGACTCTTGTCCTCCAACCTGCTGACCCTTGTACACTGCCCTTCTATTCCCCTGTATTCCATCTTGCTGACCCCTGTACTCTGCTATGCTGATCCCCTGTGTTCCACCCTGCTGACCCCTGTACCCTGCCCTACTGACTCCTGTCTTCCATTCTGCTGAACCCTGTACCCTGCCCTACTGCCATCTGTCCTCCATCCTGCTGACCCCTGTACCCTGTCCTACTGACATCTGTTCTCTGTCCTGCTGACCCCTGTACCCTGTCCTACTGACATCTGTCCTCCATCCTGCTGACCCCTGTACCCTGCCCTACTGACATCTGTCCTCTGTTCTGCTGGTCCCTGAACACTGCCCTTATAACCCCCTGTGTTCCCTCTTGCTGACTCCTTTATACTGCCCTACTAACCCTCTGCAGACCCTTTTCCTCTGCCATGCTGATTCCTGTCGTCCACCCTGCTGACTCCTGTCTTCTACCCTGATAACCCCTGCTTTCCACCCAGCTGACACCTGTCCTCTGCCCTGCTGATCCCCTGTACATTGCCCTGCTGGCTTTGCATCCTCTGTCCCCCTGACATTTTTTTACCGCACCCCCGCACGAGACTGGCTAGATCCAGCCCTGCTACACACTCTGCAGATCACTTCCTCTCTCAAGTGTCCCTCATTCTGAAGTTCAAAAGTTAAGAAGGCATGCCCTATGGTCAGTCTCAGAGTGTAGCATTATATTTTACAGTTTCTACATTTATTACCTGCGTATTGCCACGACTGACTGTTTTCTGCATGATTATTATAATTAATATAATGATGACCTTTTTGCCGCCTGCATATTCTAACAGTTGATTGATTCTTGGCTGTGTATTATATGCAATTGCTCATTTTGGGCTCATTTATTGTCAGGATTGTCATTTTTACCTACATATTGTGAAGTTATCATTATTTAGAGCAGTGCCGCGACAAGGTCATTTGGCACCCAGGGCAATGATGCCAAACCGCACCCCCCACCCCCTTTATGATGTGCAGGCTTTTGGGATCATTTGCATAACAGTCACCAGCTTGTCAAAATGACTGCAGCTGTCACTACTCCTGTCAGTTTTGTAACAGCAGGAAGGTGCCCTCATCCCTACAGTAAACCATTGCGCCCAGGGCAGCCGTCACTCTTGCCCACCCCTTGTCCGGGCCCTGATTTAGAGGATCATATTAATATAATTTATTCCCCTGTTGGACACTATTACAACCATCAATTTTATTCTTTTACCACCATGATTGTGTAAACAATATTAAAAAACTTTTCACTGCTTAAAATTTGTGCCCACTATTACTATTTAATGTCATTATTACTGCTAAAAAAATTATTTTGTGTAAAGAAATGGGGTTCGGAGGGCAGGTGTTCATAAGTAATCCATCCTGAAATTGTTATTAATACTGAGAGGAACAACTGAAAATATAAACTGTGCAATAATTGTGAAGTGCACCAATGGCTTTAGTCAGCCTAAATCTTAGGGCAGCCATGTTTTCCTTTCTAATCTGGGGAAAAGAATTGAGAAGAAAGAAGAAATAGATTTTTAAAGAATGTGTCAGAATACTTCTCTATATTTAAGTGATGGCATCTAAGATTTTAGGAAGTACATCAATGATTTTATTACAGGTAATTTAGATCTCAGTAACTGAGGACAAGACGTGTGCAGAACAAAAAGCATTGTTTTGTTTAGTTCCAATCCTTTATTTACATAAATACGTCCGTTTAATTTGATTTCAAATTCATTTTTTGTTATTCATATTCAAATCGATTCAACTTTTCCCAGTTTGAATTCGAATCTCAAATTTGAAACGTTTTCAAATTCAAATTTGAAACGTTTTCAAATTCAAATTTTAAGCGTTTTTTGAAATTCAAAAAGTATTCGAATTCAAAAAGTTTTCAAATCCGAAAAGTTTTCAGCTCGAAAAGTTTTTGAATTGGAATGGTTTTCAACTTTTTTTTTTCCAATTTACAAAGAGAATAAAATAGAAAAAAAGATAAAGGAATAGAATAGAAAAGAATATAACAGAAAAAAATGAATAGAATATAATAGAGTAAAATAGAACAAAATAGAATAGAATATAAATAAATGAATAGAATAAAAAAGAATAGAATAAAATAGAAAAAATATAGATATCATCTGAAATTTGAATAGAAAAGAATATAATTCAAAAGCAATAGAAAAGAATAGAATACAAAAAATATAACCATTTCCCAAAATTCAAATAGAATCAATTTGAATTTGAATAGAATAGAATAGAAAATAATAGATTAGAACAGAATAGAAAATAACAGAATAGTATAGAAAAAAAACAATAGAATAGAACAAATATAACCATCTTCCTATGCAAATCTATTCTTTTCTATTCTATTCAAATTTGAATTGATTCTATTTGAATTTTGGGAAATTGTTATATTCTCTATTCTATTGTTTTTTTTGTTTGTTATTCTATTGTTTTTCTATTTGTTCTATTCTTTTCTATTCTATTCCATTCAAAATTTGAATTTCTGAAGATGGTTATATTAGTTTTATTGTATTCTGTTGTTTTTTTCTATACTATCCTGTTATTTTCTATTCTATTTTAATATTTTCTTTTCATATCTATTCAAATTCGATGATTGATTCTATTTGAATTCTGGGAAATGGTTTGATTCTATTCCTTTTTTTAATTCTATTCTTGTTTATTCTATTATAGTCTATTCTATTCTATTCTATTTTTTTCTTATGTATTCAATTTATTCTATTTGAAATTCAAATTTCAGAAGATGGTTATATTCTTTCTATTTTATTCTATCCTTTTTCTATTCTATTCTATTCTATTTTTTCTATTCTATTCCTTTATTTTCATCTGAATTTCAATTCAGAATGAAACAAACTGCATATGTCTACTGAGGACTACTTACCCTGGGTGCTTAATTAAGCCATAAGCTAGTGTACAGAGAAGTATATAATGACAGATCAGAGAGCTTAGGACATAAACCCTGCTATTCTTGTCTGAGTGGTTAATTGCACAGAGTGCTTTTCCATTAGCACATTAGATTGTAGGACTGACCCCTCCCTAATACTTAAGCTGACTCTAAATTTTACCCTAAACCACCACTGTCCCTACAACACTTAACCTAACCCCTAAAATTAATACTTAACGTTAATACTACCTCTTAACCCTTAAACAATCCCTGAAACCTAAAGGAAATCTGTGGCCACAGCATACGCCTTCATTTTATAACAATAGCATTGTTATAGTAATACAAACAATGGTTATAGAGTTAGGCCTCTTTCACACCGACGTGCCGTTCAGGCCCGCCTGTCAGTTTTTCAGGCGGACCTGAACGGGTGCTCCATAGAGCTCTATGGAGCGTCGGATGTCAGCGGTGACATGTCCGCTGACATCCGACCCGCTCCGATCCGAAAAAGTGTGACGGAGGAAAAAGCTATTTTTCCATCCGTCTGCGGATCGGATCGGATCGGATGACGACGGGCACTGCGGTCCGTCGTCATCCGATCTCCCATAGGGGAGAGCGGCGCTGTGACAGGTCCGTCCCTGCACAGTGTGCAGAGACGGAGCTGTCATCTCCCTGCTCAGCGGGGATCGGCGGAGTGATCCCCGCTGAGCAAACGGACATCCACGGGGCGGATCAGAACTGATCCGCCCCGTGTGAAAGGACCCTAACTTGAAAAATCTCCCTTCATGTTGGAAGTGCTGCCGGTCTACTGGCCATCTCTTCCAACAACTGCATTCCCAAGATACATTGTAACTTCTCTGCTGTTTACTTTTAATTTGTAAGAACTACATATGCCATGGTAGTAGCTACCTTGTTGCCTGCAAGCAGTGACTCCTGCAATGACCTCCTGAAACTCCTCATCTCACATCTCAGCACCTTGGTAGTTTAGAAGGCCTGTTCTGCGAATTCTGTGACACATCACGGACTACTCACAGAACCATATATGTCACAGAATCCAAGGAAGTAAATGTTTGGGGATCTTCACAGAGTAGGTTTACAAACTTCAAGATGGTTAAGATTATTAGGAGTAAGCTAGAAATACAATGTGAAAATGAACCACTTAAAGACCAACCGCCGCAGTTGTACTGCAGCAGGTTGGCTCTCCTGGGAGAATTGCCATCATTGTATGTCTGCTGCTTTAAGACCACTAGGGGGCGCGTGCACACAGGTGGAGCAACGCCGGAGCCGATGCATGTGGCTGACGGCCACGATGTCCACCAGCCACCCATGATTGCTCCTGAGAGAGATAGAAGGGGGATCTGTCAATATAAATAGACAGATCCCCGTTCTGTCAGTGGAGAATAGACAGATCTGCTGTTCCTAGTGATTAGGAACAGCGATCTGTCTCCTCCTCCAGTCACTACACTGCCCACACAGTTAGAAACACCTCCCTAGGGAACATTTAACCCCTTGATTGCCCCCTAATGTTAACCCCTTCCCCGACAGTGACATTTATACAGTAATCGGTGGCTATTTTAAGCACTGATCGCTGTATAAATGTCACTGGTCCCAAAAAAGTGTCAAAAGTGTCCAATCTGTCTGCCGCAATTTCGCAGTCCTGTGAAAAATCACTGAGCACTGCATTTACTAGTAAAAAAAAAATAATAAAAAAATGCCATAAGTCTATCCCTTATTTTGTGGACGATATGCCCTTGTACACACGGTCGGAAATTCCGAAGGAAAATGTCCGATTGGACCGCGTTGTCGGATAATCCGACCGTGTGTGGGGTCCATCTGACTTTTTCTGTCGGAGTGTCTGACCAACAAAGTTTGAGAGCTGGATATAAAATTTTCCGACAACATTGTCCGATCGTTTGTAGAGAATTCCGATCGGACAAAGTGCCACGCATGCTCAGATCAAATTACGAGACCAAAGCTAGCCTGAACGTAGTCCCGTCGTAACAAACGAACGCTATCATGTTCCGAACGATCGGCTTTTCCGTCAACTTTGTCCGACCGTGTGTATGCAATACCAGTTTTGGACAAAATCCATCGGAAAAAATCAGACGGATTTTGTGGTCTGAATGTCCGACCGTGTGTACAAGGGCTAACACTTTTGTGCAAACCAATCAATGTACGCTTATTGCAATTTTTTTTTTACCAAAAATATGTAGAATACATATCGGCCTAAACTGATGAAATATAATAATGAAAAAATATGTTTTTTTTTTTAAATGTACGTTCTTTTATTGTTTATAGAGCAAAATCCCCCCCCCAAAAAAAAACTGAGAGTTGATCAAATACCACCAAAAGAAAGCTCTATTTGTGGGTAAAAAAAAGGATATACATTTTGTTTGGGTACAGCATCGCACGACCGTACAATTGTCAGTTAAAGAGACACAGTGCCGTATCGCAAAAAATGGCCTGGTCATTAAGGGAGTCCTCCGGTTAACATATAGTTTTACATTTTGACCATGGATATGCTTTAACCTCCCTGGCGGTTAAAACCTAGCAAACCTTTCTGAAACACACAGGAGGTTATTTACGAAAGGTAAATCCACTTTGCTCTACAAATGCACTGCAAGTGCACTTGGAAGTGCAGTTGCTGTAGATACGAGGGGGACATGAAAGGAAAATAAAAAAAACTGCATTTTAGCTTGCGCATGATTAGATGATAAAATCAGCAGAGCTTCCCCTAACTTCAAATCTTCTCCTCAGATTTACAGCGATTATGCACTTGTAGTGCAAAGTGGATTTACCTTTCGTAAATAACCACCAGTGTTTGAGTAAAATAAGGGAAGGGGATTTACTAAAACTGGAGAGTGCAAAATCTGGTGCAGCTCTGCATAGAAACCAATCAGCTTCAAGGTTTTATCGTCAAAGCTTAATTGAAGAAGCTGAAGTTAGAAGCTGATTGGCTACTGTGCACAGCTGCACCAGATTCTGAGTGCTCCATCTTTAGTAAATCAAACCCTAAGTGTGATCTCGTTG
Source organism: Lithobates pipiens (assembly GCF_037356315.1). Taxonomy (NCBI): domain Eukaryota; kingdom Metazoa; phylum Chordata; class Amphibia; order Anura; family Ranidae; genus Lithobates; species Lithobates pipiens. The sequence continues at coordinate 300,373,329 of NW_027507748.1, read as the reverse complement.
GGTTTAAATCTATGTTTAAAGTGGTGTTACACATAAAAAAAAAAAAAATTCATTCATCAAAATTCCTAAAAAAAATAAAAAATAAATATTTGGAAAAAAAAATGTTTTAACTCACCTTTAAATGCCTGTTGCTAGAGGGTCCCTTGTAGTCTGCCTCCTACAGTGCCTGAGCTGGTGACATCACTTCCCCTCAGAGCAGGAAGGGCTCAGCTCTGCCCCCTCCCTCCTGTCAGTCATCTGGGACACATGACAGGTCCCAGATGACTGCGTGCGGTGCCGCTCGCGCATGCGCAGTGGGTGCCCGGCTGTGAAGCCACAGCTGGGTGCCCACAGTTAGAATGCCGGCGACGAGCGGAGGGGGGAACGAGTGGGGCTTTGTTCCCCCGCATCGCTGGACCCTGGGACAGGTAAGTGTCCGATTATTAAAAGTCAGCAGGTGCAGTATTTGTAGCTGCTGACTTAATTTTTTTTTAAGGGGTACTCCTCTTTAATCCTAACCTTAAGGGCCGGTTCACACAGCGAGGCGAGGCGAGGCGACACGGCTCGCCTCGCCTCGCTCCCGCAAGTCGCCCCCGTTCTGTACAATGGAACCGTTCTGAGAGGAGCGACTCGAGTTGCTCCGACTCAGAAAAAAGGTTCCTGTACTACTTCGGGGCGACTTCGGGGGCGACTTGCATTGACTTCTATACAGAAGTCCTCTGCAAGTCGCCGCTGAGCTCCCCGCAGGTCGCGGCGAGGTAAGTCGGAGACGCCTCGCCGCGCCTCGCTGTGTGAACCGGCCCTAACACTATACCTTATTCCTAAAACCTATTTCCAGATTCCTAACTCTTTAAATGTCTTAATAATGAAAATATTATTTTCCTAAAGGAAAATAATAGTGTTGATGTCAACTAAATGCACAATATTTACATGTTTTAAAATTGACATTGTGTCAGTGCCCTCTAGGAAATCAGAATCCAGTATGATTTTTGCTGTTTACTTGGTCATACAAATACCTAATTCTGTCACAGAAACATATCATTCCGCATAGGAATTACTAATTTTATAAACCAATGGTCAAGGAAAAAAAAACTCTTAATCCTAAACTGTGCATGATGGACCACACAGCTTACTGATGCAGAAGGCCACAATTAAAATGTTGAAGCACTTAAAGTGGATGTAAACCCAAAATGTAAAAAAATATAATTTTTGGATGTCATAATGTAGAGTATACGATTTCCTATCATTTGAGCCCGGTCTTGCCACAAAGAGTTAATCCAGCTCTGAGCAATCCTCTTTTATTGTTCAGTGAGATAAATCTTGAACTTAAAACTTTGTCAAATCCTCCCCCTTGCTGTGTGTCCCTTACATATCTCGTGCATTAGCCTAAGAGACATGCATTATTTTTTAATTCGCTCCCATTCCTTTCTTTAGCTGCTCTTCAAGGATTGGCTGAAGTCATGTGACGACTTTTCTGGGTTTTGACTGGATGTGTGTGATCATAGCAGAAATTCAGTGTAAGAAATGCACAGGAGAAAATGCATATTGATAATATTGATAAGGGGAATCTAGAGGTGGGAGGGGAGTCTACTGACATCACGACTCCACCCACTGCGCCCTGGAAAACAGACCCACCCACAAAATCTGCAGTTTTTTGGGTCTCATAGCAGACAGTGGGGAGACATTTGACAGATAAGTATACATGCAGGAGGCATGTATATCCTTCTAGATAAGCACTATTGCAGTAGTTTATAAAGGATGAGAGTGGGTTTACATCCACTTTAACCAAGCCAAAGGAATGGTCAGTAATTGCTGATTTCTATAGCATGAACACAAAGAGACCCATAAATATGACAGCCATATACGTGATTCCATTTAGACATCCCTCATTTCATAAATCATTGTTCCCAACTGAAAGTTCATTATCCCAAATTATTTATGGTGAAAGCACAGTGAACATAAGACAAATCTCCAGCTTCAAATTCAGAAAATTACAGTTACTCTAATGCCCTGCACGGAAAATGTGCACTCAGATCGTGTTGTTTGAAAATCCGATTGTGTGTTGGGGAAAGTGGGCTTAAGCACCGTGTAGCAATATGGTGTGACCATATCCCCATATTTTTTGATAATGTTTTTTGAAAATGTCTAGGTGTTTTTAAAAAAGCCTTGCTGGAGGTAAATGTTGTTTTTGCATGTGTGCGCTATAATATTTTTGTTCTGTTGTTTGGTCTTATGGCAGCACCATCTTTATGCATTTTTTTAGGGTGTGCCCCCCAAATATCTTGTTAGTCCTCAATTTAAAGCGCACCAAACACAATTTTTATTCAATAAAGTGCATCTAATCACACATTCTCTTGTTTCTAAATTTAAATTAAATTTATGTAATAAGCCCCCCCATCATGTCTGGGAGGCCAACAAGGAGAGGCAGATGTTCCTATGACACTATGAAGGGGCCATCAGCGTCTGAAAGGTGGATATGGTCCTTCCTCAGGCAGGGGACATTTGTCTCTGTTTATTGATGTTGCCTGTGCTATCCAGCCACAGCATGCAGAGGAGGTGGTGGCCTGGCTTACTAAACTATTATCATCTGCCTCATCCTCTATGACTTAAGCTGACACTAGTGCGCAGTCAACAACAGCTGCCAGAGCAACTTATTCTACCTTGTTGTTCACAGCTACTTCTGCCATAGCCCCAATATAATACATCTAGGAGTCAGCTGAGTTATTTGAACACAACGTCAGCCACTTACTTCTTGAGGATACAAGGACATTACTTTATTCCAATGTTTGTTCTGAGGTAGAGGAAGGGAGTAACAAGAGCGTACAGAGAGGGGAGAACACTGATAAACAACAAATTGGCAGTCATGTTCCCCCAGCCGCAGCATACAACCACAGGCAGGGAGCTGCAGTATTTTGTGTTAGTGTCCTTTGCACAGTGTGCACCTAAAGCTTACCTGAATAAAATTGCAGATGTTCTCATACAAATACAGGCAGGGAGCTGCAGTATTTTGACTTAGTGTCCTTTGCACAGCGTGCACCTAACGCTTACCTGAATAAAATTGCAGATGTTCTCATACAAATACAGGCAGGGAGCTGCAGTATTTTGTTTTAGTGTCCTTTGCACAGTGTGCACCTAAGGCCGCGTACACACGGGCGGACTGTATGGCCTACTTAGTCCGTCATACAATCCGACGGACAGTCCGTCATACTTTCGAATGAACGGACTTGACCACACACGGATGCACAAACAGTCCGTCGAAAGCTTGCGCGATGACGTGTACAGCACGTACAACGGGAATAGAAATAGGAAGTCCAATACACAGCAATGCACCCTTCTGCCGTGTAAATCCTTTCTGAGCATGCGCCATTCTTAGTCCGTCGAACTAGCCTACTCACGAGCGGATTGTCCGCTGAAACCAAAGTATGACGGACAGAATTACGGAAATTCTGAAATACTTAGTACGCCAGACTGCACGCTGAAAAAGTCAGCTGAAGCCCACACACGCGCAGACTGTCCGCTGAAATGTGTTTCGGCGGACTAAGTAGGCCATACAGTCCGCCCGTGTGTACGCAGCCTAAAGCTTACCTGAATACAATTGCCAATGTTCTCAAACGAATAATACTACAGGCAGGCAGTTGATTCTGCTAGCTGCAGTATAATCAGTATACACATATATATATATATATATATATATATATATATATATATATATATATATATATATATATATACGTCCCAGCTTTGTGCAGCTACATCTCCCTGCAGGCCATTAGTATGTCTGGAAGGCCAACAAGGAGAGGCAGACAGTCACGAACCAATAAAAGAGCAAGCAGGCTCTGTGTCTAGAGGGAACAGTGCTGGTTGTGGACATGGTGCATCCTCATCAGCAAGTGGCCGTGGGACATGCTTGTCCTTTTTTTCGGCAGCTGGATGCATTGAGCCGCAACATGCCGAAGACTTGGTAAAGTGGATGACCAAGCCAGCCTCATCCTCCTTATCCTCTCTCACCCAGGCTCAGGGTACTTTGTCTGGCAAAGCAGCTGCCAACGTGGCCTCTTTTCTCGGCTCAATGGCATCAGTCACTCCTTCCTTAGCCCCACCATGTCCTCCTGAGGAGTCCCCCGAACTGTTTGACCACAGTGTTGGGTACATGCTCCAGGAGGATGCCCAGCGTTTTGAAGGTTCTGATGATGGTACCCAGCTAGAGGAAGGCAGTAACGTGAACCCAGAGAGAGAGGGTGCCAAAGAAGGACAGCAATCTGGCAGTCATGTTCCCCCAGCTGCAGCATACTGCCAGGTTTAGACCAGTGATGAGGAGGGAGGGGATGATGAGGTCACTGACTCCACGTGGGTGTCTGATAGGAGAGAGAAAGAAGGAGGAGGCACATCTCCAACGAGGCAGGATGCCCTCCAGGGGTCAGATTAAGGGCAGCACACCAAATGCATTACACCACAGAGCTCCGCATGTGCAGGGCGCTGCTGTCTCTGCGTGTTATTCCAAAAGTTCTTTGGTGTGGGCCTTTTTTGAGACAAGTGCATCAGATCACAGCACTGCTACTTGCAACATATGTCTCAAGCGTATCTTGCCTGGCCAAAACATCAGCCACTTGGGCACCACATGCTTGACCAGACATATGTCGACCTGCCATGCAGTTTGTTGGCAAGCGTACCTAATAGAACACACACCAAAGAACAAAGCGGACCTCTCCTTGCTCCTCATCAGCTGGGATCTCCAACCTCACTATACCTTCAGTCAGCTCTGAAACCTGCACTGAGAGGAATGAATGTGTAGAATTAGGTGTGTCACAGCCAAGTACTTGCGGGCAATCTGCTATCGGTACACCAACGTCAGATTGTACCAGGCAAATTTCCCTGCACCGTCCAAAGAAGTTCACTCCCAGCCATCCACATGCCCAGCGGTTGAATGCTAGCTTGGCCAAATTGCTAGCACTTCACCTGCTGCCTTTTCAGTTGGTAGACCCTGCCCCCTTCCGCGAGTTTCTGGAATGTGCGGTTCCTCAGTGGCAGGTTCCCAAATTACACTTTTTTGCATGGAAGGCGATTCCTGCTCTCTACCAGCATGTGGAAGGTAATGTCTTGGCCTCGCTGGACCAGGCGCTCAGCGGTAAAGTGCATATTACCGCTGACTCATGGTCCAGCAGGCATTAAAAGGGATGTTGCCTATCTTTCACGGCACATTGGGTGACTCTGCTGGCAGCTGGGAAGGATGCAGGACAAGGTGCAGTAGTGTTGGAGGTTGTTCCACCACCACGCCTCTAAAATGCTACTACTGGTAATTCTGACAGACCTCTCGCCTCCACCCCCTCCTTTTCTTCTTCCTCCATGGCCTCTTCCTGTGCTTTGTCCTTGGAATCTGTGGTGCTCTATAGGCATTCAAGGGGCTACGCAAGTACGCAGGCAAAAAGATGCCATGTGGTGCTTGCTCTGGTGTGCTTGGGGGACAAGAGCCACACTGGGGCAAAGATTCTGTCAGCTCTGCAGGGGCAGGCTGAGAGGTGGTTGATGCCACGCCAGCTTAAGCCAGGAATTGTGGTTTGCGACAATGGCACCAACCTTCTCTCTGCCCTCTTACAGGGACAACTGGCCCATGTGCCCTGTTTGGCTCATGTCCTTAAATTGGAGGTGCAGTGGTTCCTGGTCAGGTACCCGGGCTTACAGGATGTCCTGAGGCAGGCCAGGAAAGTCTTGTGCATTTCCGCCGGTCATATAATGCCAGTGCTCGGCTGGCTGACCTCCAAAAGGAATTTAACCAGCCCAAGAACTGCCTAATCTGTGACATGCCCACCAGGTGGAACTCAAAGTTGGCCATGCTGCAGCGGCTGCACACACAGAAAAGGGCCATCAATGAGTACCCATGCGACTATGGCACCAGAACAGGGTCAAGGGAGCTTGTTTTTTTCCCCATGCCAGTGGGCCATGATCAGGGATGCATGCACTGTCCTGTCACCATTTGAGGAGGCCACATGGATGGTGTGCAGTGACAGTGCATGCATCAGTGACACTGTCCCTCTTGTCCACCTGTTGGAGCACACGCTGCATGGAATAATGGACAGGGCACTTGAGGCAGAACAGAGACAGGAAGAGGAGGACTTCCTTACCTCTCAAGGCCCCCTTTATCCAGACAGTGTTCCTGCTGGCCCACCGATCACACAGGAAGAGGAGGAGGAGGATTGTGTCAGCATGGAGGTGGAGCCTAGCACTCAGCATCAGCAGCAGTCTTTAAGGGATCATTTACAGTCCCAAGAAACCCGTGGACTTCTACGTGGCTGGGAGGAGGTGGCTGCGGATCATGTCATCCTTAGTGACCCAGAGGACTCCAGACCGAATGCCTCAGCTAACCTACGCTGCATGGCCTCCCTGATTCTGCAAAGCCTGCAGAAGGATCCTCATATTTGTTGGATCAAGGAAAGGGATCATTACTGGCTCTTAACCCTCCTTGATCCACGTTACAAGGGTAAGGTTGTGGACCGCGTTCCCAGAGACTGGGAGGATACAAATTTCTGGTCCTGGACAACGTGTTGCTGAGGCTTCGGTCAGTCACAGAAGGAGTGGTGGAGAAGGTGACCGTCTGACCGATGCGTTCAGACAATATTTTAGTCCTCAGCCCCAAGGTATGAGCAGTTCAAGCAACTATCGCCAGAGTCTGATTTACATGGTGCAGGAATACCTAGGGGCAAGATCAGACTTGGACACCTTTCCCACCGAAAATCTTCTGGGTTACTGGGTCTTGAGGATGGATCACTGGCCTGAGCTTGCACAGTATGCAATTGAACTACTGGCCTGTCCTGCATCCAGCGTTCTTTTGGAACGCACATTCAGTGCTGCTGGAGGCTTTGTAACTGATCACAGGGTGTGCCTGTCCACTGACTCGGTTGATCGACTGAGCTTCATAAAAATGAATCAGTCTTGGATCACCACCAAGCACCTGATGCTGATGTAACCGAATATTTTTTTTAAAATGTCAGATCCCTTCAAGACCTATGCTGATGCTGAGTGACTATCCTGTTACGCTGAGTGACTATCCTCTTCCTCCTCAATGATCATGCTGATAGTTTGTAAGAACATTTTTGGTTCTGGGCACGGCCACCAGTGGCTAAGGCCCAATTTTTTAGCCCCCGTTTAACAGGGTGTGTAATTAAAATTTTTGATGCAATACTTTGCAGCAGGGCTCATTCCTGCGCTCCAACTAGAGTTTCTGTGAGGTGTTGCAGTGTTTTGGTACCAGTGCCTAAGGCCCAATTTTTCTGCCCCTGTTCAACAGGGACATGAAATTACAATTCTTGATCTAATATTTCACAGCAGGGCCCATTCCTGCGCCCACCAAGAGCAACTGTGAGGGCTTGCAGTGTTGTGGCAACACCAGCACCAAAGGCCCAATTTTTCTACCACTGTTCAACAATGGCATGTAATTACAATTCTTGATATAATAGTTCACAGCAGGGTATTCCAGCACCCACCAAGAGTAACTGTGAGGGCTTACAGTGTTGTGGCAACACCAACACCTAAGGCCCCTTTCACACAGGATGGATCCGTAATGATCGACCCTGTGAACATCCGCTTGCTCAGCGGGGATCGCTCCGTTGATCCCCGCTGAGCCGGCGGATGACAGGGGGTGGGTGTGTTCGACTCATCCCTACCCCTGGGCCACTTCCCACAGCTCAGCTGTGTGGGCCTTAATTAGCACATGAGCAGCTGATTACACTGTTGCAATTTGCAATCTCTGCAACAAGCAGATGAAGCATGGCAAAAACACCTGACATTTGCGTACCACATGCTTGACAAGGCATTTAACCTCCCACACTCAGCCTGTTGGCAAGAGCACCTGAAAGTCACACACAAGGTACACAATTCTCCCCCTCACTCCTCACCTTTCATGTCTACCCCAGCTACAATTTATGACCTCTCAGCAGCCTCCACTGACAGGGATGATGGTATAGCAAAGGGCAGTGGCGGAATTATCAGGGTCGCAACAGTCGCAGTTGCGACTGGGCCCTGGAATTCCATCACTGTGGGGGGGCCCGGCGTGGTTGCTATCCACGGGGCTGTGAGTGGAGAGCGTGTCTGTCATTTAACAGCAGCGCAGAGCCAGAGACACCGGGACTGACGTTTAATTTTCCCTCGTTCTCTCTCCCAGGGAACACTGGCACAGCTGATCTGCTCCCCCTTCGGCCCCCCCTCCCCTCCTCTCCTGTGTTCTCCGCGGGCATTCAGGTGCGAAGCTAACAAGCTAGCTCACATTTCCCGCAGAAAACACAGGAGAGGAGGGGAGGGGGGGCCGAAGGGGGAGCAGATCAGCTGTGCCAGTGTTCCCTGGGAGAGAGAACGAGGGAAAATTAAATGTCAGTCCCGGTGTCTCTGGCTCTACGCTGCTGTTAAATGACAGACACGTTCTCCACTCACAGCCATGCTGACCCCTCTCCAGTGTGTGCAGAGACTCAGGAAGATCCCGCCGCCCATCAACATCCATAGAGCTGCTGATCGTTGCCTCCCCCAGGTGCGGGGGGGGGGTTACAGAGATCTGCTGGGGGCCAAGGTGCACATCGGAGTCCAGCAAGGTACAGAGAAACCTCTTTAAGGGGGGGTGACTGTCTAGGGACCCTAAAGTAAGGGGGGCTCTCTGGAGACCCTGATGTAAGGGGGGTATCTGGGGATCCTGAAGCAAGGGGGCCCTCTGTGAACCCTGATGTCCAGTACCACCGCCACCCCTCCTCCAGTACCACCACCGTGCCACCCACCTCCAGGACCACCACCACCCCTCTCCAGTACCACCACCCTGCCCCCCACTTTCAGTACCACCACCACCCACCTCCAGGACCACTGCCACCCCCCCTCCAGTACCACCTCCACCCCCTCTCCACTACCACCACCATGCCACCCACCTCCAGTACCCCCGCCACCCCTCTCCAGGACCACCATGCCTCTCCAGTACCATCGCCACCCTCCTCCAGTACCACCACCCACCTTCCAGTACCACCGCCACCCACCTCCGTTACCACCGCCACCCCTTTCCAGGACCGCCACCCCCCTTCAGTACCACCACCGCCACCCACCTCCAGTACCACCACCACCCCCCTCCAGTACCACCGCCACCCCCTCTCCAGTACCACCACCATGCCACCCACCTCCAGTACCACCGCCACCCCTCTCCAGGACCACCATGCCTCTCCAGTACCATCGCCACCCTCCTCCAGTACCACCACCCACCCTCCAGTACCACCACCCACCCTCCAGTACCACCGCCACCCACCTCCGGTACCACCGCCACCCCCCTTCAGTACCACCACCGCCACCCACCTCCAGTACCACCGCCACCCCCTCTCCAGTACCACCGCCACCCCTCTCCAGGACCACCATGCCTCTCCAGTACCATCGCCACCCTCCTCCAGTACCACCACCCACCCTCCAGTACCACCGCCACCCACCTCCGGTACCACCGCCACCCCTCTCCAGGACCACCACCCCCCTTCAGTACCACCACCGCCACCCACCTCCAGTACCACCGCCACCCCTCTCCAGGACCACCATCCCCCTCCAGTACCACCGCCACCCCTCTCCAGGACCACTATCCCCCTCCAGTACCACCACCGCCACCCACCTCCAGTGCCACCACCAGCCCCCCTCCAGTACCACCACCACCACCCACCTCCAGTACCACCGCCACCACCTCCAGTACCACTGCCACCCCTCTCCAGGACCACCATCCCCCTCCAGTACCACCGCCACCCCCCTCCAGTACCACCACCGCCACCCACCTCCAGGACCACCACCCCTCTCCAGGACCACCATCCCCCTCCAGTACCACCGCCACCCCCCTCCAGTACCACCACTGCACTGGTGACACAGGTTTCACTCGGGACACAGGCTGCACAGAAATGTTTTACTTTGTTCCACAGTGGAAAAAAATATAGTATCAAAATCATGCTTTTCGGGGGGGGGGCCTTCCTGATTTCTTGCATCGGGGCCCTGAGGTTTCTAGTTACGCCTCTGGCAAAGAGTGTCAAAGGTCTTTGCAACACATCTATCAGTAGTACACCACCAGCTGTAAAGTATATTTTTCTGCCCCAGCTGCTGCATTGAAAGAAAAATACACTCCCTGCCACCCACATGCCCAGCGTCTAAATTTCAGCTTGTCCAAATTGCTGGCTTTACAACTCCTGCCTTTCAATCTGGTGGATTGTGCCCCCTTCCGTGAAATTGAAGAATGTGCTCTACCACAATGGCAGGTTACCAGTCGCTATTTCTTTGCATGTAAGGCCATTCCAGCTCTGTACCTTTAAGTGGAAGGCAATGTTTTGGCATCGCTGGGCAAGGCAGTCAGCCGCAAGGTACACATTACTGCTGACACGTGGTCCATCAAGCATTGTCAGGGAGGATATATTTCATTCACAGCACACTGGGTAACTGTTTGCAACTAGGAAGGATACAGGACAGGGTTCAGTGCTTGAGCTTGTTTTGCCACCACATCTCCATACAGCTTGTTGGGATGATGCAAGATCTGTCAGCTCCACCCCCTCCTCCTTCATGCCCTCCTCTGCCGGATTGTCCTATGAACCACCAGTACTCCCTAGGTGTTCAAGGGAATTCAACAGGTCAGGCTAAAAGATGCCACGCAGTGTTTCAGCTGGTCTGTCTAAGGGACAGGAGCCATACCAGAGCAGAGATTCTTTCAAATCTGCAGGGGCAGGCCCAGAGATGGTTCATGCCATGAAAGCTTGAGCCAGGAATAGTGATGTGCGACAATGGCACTAACCTTCTCTCCGCCCTTCGACAGGGTAAGTTGACACATGTGCCATGCCTGGCACATGTCTTCAATTTGGTAGTGCAGAGTTTCTTAAACAGGTACCCAGATTTCAAGATCTTCTAAGGCAAGCCAGAAGAGTCTGTATCCATTTCAGGTGGGCATACACAGCCAGTGTGCGGTTGGCTTACATTCTGCACGAATTCCACTTTACCATAAACCACCTGATTTGTGACATGCCCACCAGGTGGAACTCAACTTGGTAATACTGCAGGGCCGCACATGCAGCAGAGGACCGTCAATGAGTACCTGTGTAAGTATGACAGAACGACAGGCTCGGGGCAGCTCTGCTTTTTTTTCCCACGCTAGAGGCTGCTGACAAAGGATGCATGCAATGTACTGTCACCATTTGAGGAGGCGGCAAAGGTGAGCCATGACAATGCATGCATCAGTGACACAATCTCTCTTGCGTTCGTGCTGGAGCATACTCTGCATGGCATCATGGACAGGGCACTCGAGGCAGGGCAGTGGGAGGAAGAGGAGGACTTCTCTTCCTCTCAAGGCCTGCTTTAACCACTTGCTTACTGGGCACTTAAACACCCTTCCTGCCCAGACCAATTTTCAGCTTTCGGTGCTCTCACACTTTGAATGACAATTACTCAGTCATGCAACACTGTACCCAAATTATTTTTTTGTCCTTTTTTCCCCACAAATAGAGCTTTCTTTTGGTGGTATTTGATCACCTCTGGGGTTTTTATTTTTTGCGCTATAAATGAAAAAAGACAGATTTAAAAAAAAAAAACGCATATTTCTTTGTTTCTGTGACAGAATTATGCAAATTATTAATTTTTCTTCATAAATTTTGGCCACAATTTATACTGCTACATATCTTTGGTAAGAATAACCCAAATTAGTGGATATTATTTGGTCTTTTTGAAAGTTAGAGAGTCTACAAGCTGTGGTGCGAATCGCACAAAATTGATCACATCTGATGTACTGGTGGCCGATCTCACTTCTTGTGACCCGAACAAGTCAGGAAAATACAAATACCCCCCAAATGACCCCTTTTTGGAAATTAGACATTCCAAGGTATTTAGTAAGAGGCATGGTGAACTTTTTGATGTTGTCATTTTTTTCCCACAATCCTTTGCAAAATTAAGATTTTTTATTTTTTTTATTTTTCTCCACAAAATTGTCATTATAATAGGTTATTTCTCTCACATGGCATGTGTATACCACAAATGACACCCCCAAAAAAATTCTGCTACTCCTCCTGAGTATTACAATACCACGTGTGTGGGACTTTTTCACAGCCTGGCCACATAGAGAGGCCCAACACGCAGGGAGCGCCATCACGTGTTCTAGGAGCATAAATTACACATCTAACTTGTTGACTACTTACTACAATTTTGAAGGCCCTGGAGCACCAGGACAATGACACGTAACACTGATGACATATGGCACTTATACGTGGCAATGATGACACTTATACGTGGCACTGATGACACGTGGCACTGATGACAGATGGCACTAATATGTGGCACTGATGACAGATGGCACTAATATGTGGCACTGATGACACGTGGCACTAATACGTGGCACTGAAGACATGTGGCACTAATGACAGATGGCACTAATACGTGCCACCGATGACAGATGGCACTAATACGTGGCACTGATGACGCGTGACACTGATGACAGATGACACTGATAAGTGGCATTGATGACACGTGACACTGACAACAGATGGCACGTGACACTGACAGGTGGCACTGATGACAAATGGCACTGATACGTGGCACTGATGACAGATGGCACTAATACATGGCACTGATGACAGATGGCACTATGTGGCACTTATACGTGGCACTGATGACAGATGGCACTGGGGACAAATGGCACTGACAACAGGTGGCACTGGGGACGGATAGCACTAACAGGTGGCACTGGGGGCAGGTAGCACTGGGGTGGATGGTACTGGGGTGGATGGCACTGGGGCGGATGGCACTGGGGCAGGATGGCACTGGGGCGGATGGCACTGGGGCAGGATGGCACTGGGGGAGGATGGCACTTTTTTTGGCATTTTTTTGGCATTTTTTTTTTTTACACTGACGTCCGCTGCAGCCGTTCATCTCTCCCCTCTCACACTCTTTCTGTGTGAGGAGGGAGAGCGGCGCTGAGAAATGATCTCATATGTTTACATATGAGATCATCTCCCATTGGACACGCCGATCGCGCTGTAAACGGCCGCTGTGATTGGCCGTTTACAGCGATCTGTGTTTGCCTGTCCCCGGGGGACACGGCAAACACAGATCTTCCCCGATGCGTGCCCGCGGCGGCGCGCATTGCGGAAGTAAACAACAGGACGTCCAGGGACAGCCACCCGGACGAAAGCGCCTGCTCTACGGACGTCATTCGGCTATAGGGCGGGCGCGAAGAGGTTAAGGAAACAACATTCTTGGGATGCTATAGTCCATCCAGCGAGTGAGGGTGGTTATGTTCTTACATACAGTGGGACTAAGGAGAAAGAACATAGCCATGCTTAACCTCCCTGGCGATATTCTCGAGTCTGGCTCGGGGTGAGATTTCAGTACCAAAAGCGGTAACCCTGAGTCAGACTCGGGATCGCATCACAGGATCCATGTAGAGGTTACTTACCTTGTCCCCTGGATCCTGTGATGTCTCCCCGATGTGATCTGCGAGCTGCCGTGTCTCGCTCGATCTGTCACAGTGCCGGGCTCCATTCCCTGCGAGTGTTGCGACGCACAGGGACGGAGTGTGGCGCCAAATTCAAAAAGTAAAAAACACAGTATAGATACAGTATACTGTAATCTTACAGATTACATTACTGTATCAAATTATTTCACATCCTTTTTGTCTCTAGTTGTTTGTCCAGTGTCCTGCATGCAGTTTTATATTATATATACTGTTCTTTCTGCCAGAAAACTGGAGATTGTGCATAGCAACCAAAAAGTGTCCGTTTACGTCAAAAGTGTTTTTGGACCAGCTAGAAAACAGCGATAATAAATTAGAATCACTTGCAGAATTGAGCAATAGTGATTCCTGGGGAAATTTGTCATCAAATACTAAAAGTAATGACAGTGACAATTCTGCAACTGAGTAAATTTCTGTGTTTTTGATTTGATTACATTATTGAATAACGTTTATTATTATTATTATATTATTTGTTATAATTATTTATTATATTATAATTTATGATTTTGTGTTTCAAACTTTATCATACCCAGGATGTCTACTTTTTTCCTTCATATTTACCAAAACCATATAATATGAGGTCAAATCTTAGGCGTTTCAATTTGTATGTAATCAGGCAGGCCCTTACACTACATGGTTTTGGTAAATCTGAATCAAAAACTCAGCATAAAAACTGGGGCATAAGAATTACAGGCCTACAATATAAATTGCCAAATTTCCATGCAAAATAATGGTACTGCTTTCAGCACCAAAAATCTGAAATAATCATACCGCCAGGGAGGTTAACAAGAAGTTAAATCACAGCAGAAATTTGGAGATTTGAAGTGGGCTGAGACTAATAGAAAGCACTTTTTTTTAACGTTAAAGTGATATTAACCTCTCAGTTTTTCAAGCACTTTCAGCAGCTGATTTAATAATTTACTGAGTTTGCAGCTTTTTTTTTTTTTTTAAATCCTTGCCTATGCTCCTGTTTAAAAGCTTACTTACCTCAGTGGATGCAGCATGGGTCCGATGCTGCATCTGTCCCCCTACGCCTCTGCACTGAGAGCCGAGCGATCAAACCTTTGCTGATCGTTTGGTTTTCACAACTTCGTGTGTTAGTCACAGCCCTCTGCTCTTCTCCCTGCTCGCTCATTGGTGCGATGAGCTGTAGAGGGAATGAGGGGCCGACCGACTCAGGCCGCGTACACACGGGCGGACTGTTCGCCCAACCTTGTTCGGCAAACAGTTTCATCAAACAGTCCGCTCAAAATTTGCATGAGCGGACTTGCCCACACACGAGCGGACTGTTTGACGAACAAGGTTGGGCAAACAGTTCGCTCAACTTTTGAAATGAACGGACTCGCCCACGTAAGGCGGAGGCAAATCCGCCCATTTCGAGCGCGTGTACAGGTAGGCGGGGCCCGCGAAGGAGACGTCGCGGGCTCCGCTGCCTGGAATGGGCTTAAAGGGGAACCCCAACGCCGAAAAAAATCGGCGTGGGGGTTCCCCCCAAGTCCACACCAGACCCTTGTCCGAGCACGCTACCCGGCCGGCCAGGAAAGGGGGGCGAGCGAGCGCGCCCCCCCTCCCGAGCCGTACCAGGCCGCGTGCCCTCAACATGGGGGGTGCCTTGGGGAAGGGGGGGCCGCGCGGCCCCCCCACCCCAAAGCACCTTGTCCCCATGTTGATGAGGACAAGGGCCTCTTCCCGACAACCCTGGCCGTTGGTTGTCGGGGTCTGCGGGCGGGGGGCTTATCGGAATCCGGGAGCCCCCTTTAAGAAGGGGGCCCCCGGATACCGGCCCCCCACCCTATGTGAATGAGTATGGGGTACAATGTACCCCTACCCATTCACCTGTGAACTAAAGTACAATAAAAAACACAACACAGAGAAAAAATATTTTATTGCACAGCTCCGGGGGTCTTCTCGCCGGACTCCTCCGCTATGTGTGTGTAGCTCTTTTGCTAGCGGAGGAGTCCGGCTTTCTTCCTCCCCGCCGCCGGCCTCTTCTCCCGACTTCGGGGGTCTTGTCCCCCTCTTCGGTTCTTCTGCCGGGCCACCGCGCCTGGTCCGGTGGCCCGGTCTTCTGTCGCCGTCTTCCGTTCTTCTGTCGCCGCCTTCGGTTCTTCTGCCGGGCCACCGCGCCTTCTTGTAGCTCTTTTACAGGCGGTGGCCCGGTCTTCTGTCGCCGCTGTCGTCGCCGCCGCCGCCTTCCGTTCTTGTTCTTCTTCTTGTTCTTCTTCTTCTTCTCCTGGAGATGTTGACTCGACGATCTCTCCGGCCGGAATGCCAGGGACACGCTCCGCTGCCACTTATATAGTGACAATGGGGCGGTGTCACATGGTATATGTCACATGGGTTGGTCACATGGGTTGATGTCACATGGGGACTATGACATCGTAAGGGGGCGGGGTCACCATGTGACCAACCCATGTGACATATACCATGTGACACCGCCCCATTGTCACTATATAAGTGACCGCACAGCGCGGCTCTGGCATTCCGGCCGGAGAGATCGTCGAGTCAACATCTCCAGGAGAAGAAGAAGAAGAACAAGAAGAAGAACAAGAACGGAAGGCGGCGGCGGCGGCGGCGACGACAGCGGCGACAGAAGACCGGGCCACCGCCTGTAAAAGAGCTACAAGAAGGCGCGGTGGCCCGGCAGAAGAACCGAAGGCGGCGACAGAAGAACGGAAGACGGCGACAGAAGACCGGGCCACCGGACCAGGCGCGGTGGCCCGGCAGAAGAACCGAAGAGGGGGACAAGACCCCCGAAGTCGGGAGAAGAGGCCGGCGGCGGGGAGGAAGAAAGCCGGACTCCTCCGCTAGCAAAAGAGCTACACACACATAGCGGAGGAGTCCGGCGAGAAGACCCCCGGAGCTGTGCAATAAAATATTTTTTCTCTGTGTTGTGTTTTTTATTGTACTTTAGTTCACAGGTGAATGGGTAGGGGTACATTGTACCCCATACTCATTCACATAGGGTGGGGGGCCGGTATCCGGGGGCCCCCTTCTTAAAGGGGGCTCCCGGATTCCGATAAGCCCCCCGCCCGCAGACCCCGACAACCAACGGCCAGGGTTGTCGGGAAGAGGCCCTTGTCCTCATCAACATGGGGACAAGGTGCTTTGGGGTGGGGGGGCCGCGCGGCCCCCCCTTCCCCAAGGCACCCCCCATGTTGAGAGCACGCGGCCTGGTACGGCTCGGGAGGGGGGGCGCGCTCGCTCGCCCCCCTTTCCTGGCCGGCCGGGTAGCGTGCTCGGACAAGGGTCTGGTGTGGACTTGGGGGGAACCTCCACGCCGATTTTTTTCGGCGTTGGGGTTCCCCTTTAAGCCCATTCCAGGCGGCGGAGCCCGCGACGTCTCCTTCGCGGGCCCCGCCTACCTGTACACGCGCTCGAAATGGGCGGACTTTCCGAGCGGGAACAGTCCGCTCATTTCGAAAGTACAGCGGACAAGCCCACACACGGGCGGACTGTTCGCTCAAACACAGTTTCAGCGGACAGTTTTTCGGAATTTCCGAAAGACTTTGTCCGTCCAACTGTCCGCTGAAACTGTCCGCTGAAAGCCCACACACGAGCGGACTGTCCGCCCAAACACTGTTCAGCGGACAAGGTTGGGCGAACAGTCCGCCCGTGTGTACGCAGCCTCAGGCTATTATCGGCTCGCTGGGAGGCTGAGATGGGTGTCAGTCCAGGCACCTGGCAGATCCAGACTCCATGGTCACAAAGCCGCGTCCCTGAACTGACATTGGTGATGTCAGCAGAGAGCAGACTTCAGTCCATTCTCTGCTGAAAACAGGTTACAGGAGTGCAAAACGAATGGCCCTCCTGTGACCCATAGGAGAAGTACAGCCAAACAAGCTTTGGCTGGACTTCTCCTTTAAGCTACTGCTATGACTGCTGCCCCAGGTTCCCTGTTTCAGGGTGGCTCCTATCTTTTGCAAAATCCTACGGAGTAATCTTTGCATGCAGGGACTAGAGTTGTGTGTTCCTACACTGTGTTCATCAATAGGAAAAAAAAACAGCTCCATGGCCTAGGATGGCAAGGCACTCCCCTGGACTTCACTCTCCTTCATTCTCTGATGTAACAGATTGGCTTGAGACTGCACTATCCACTGATAACTTTTTCCTGTGAAGACGGGAAGTTCAGGGAAGCAGCACTGAAAGAGCAGTAGCCAGCAGCATTGAAAGTTATAGACTAATAAAGATTTTTTATTTTATTGTGTTCAATATGTTGAGCTAAAACCATTGAGGGTTAAATATTACTTTAAGGCTGGGTTTACACCTCAGCACGCTCCAGCTCACAGTAGGAGTCCGATGCGTATCCATTCACTGTTTCAGGTCCGATTTCAGTCTCAATTTTTCAGACCTGAAATGGACCAAAATATGCACAGGATCCCTTTGCAATTTTTAATAGAGCCGCTGCGGAGATGTGTGAATGGGCTCCATAGAGAACCGGTCACAATTTCCTGCTCTGTGAATTGAATGCGGGGAAAACCACATCCAATTTGCATAAGTGTGATCCCAGCCTGTTGGCTGGGGATTGTCTGTTGACAGACTGTTGTCCTAAAATCTTACTGTTAGTACGCTCCTTTTGACAATTGCCTACCACCCAACTTTTTGAGATGGGAAGGAGGGACACCTATCAGCAAAAGTATTCAGGCATAGGACACACCCCTTGCCACGCCCCCTTAGGAGAATTGTACAAAAAAACAAGATTGGTTAAACCCACAAGTGCTTTTTTTACCACTACTATTCCTTCATATTGGCTTTTGGAGTTTACAAATGCAGCAACTTAGAAATCAGATGAATGGTTTAGCGCTGGGAAACACTTTAAGATAGATAAAAAGTGCATTTTATGTACATCTATATAGATCAGACCAAAATGAGGGACAAATGAGGAGGAATTAGGGACAGAGGGACATTACTACAAATCAGGGACAGTCCCTCCAAATCAGGGACAATTGGAAGGTATGCAATTGCTTTCGGGCCAACAAATGTTGGATGTAGGTTTGCCACCTTTTCTTCAAGACAAACCCGAACACTTCAGTGGCCTGGGACACCTTTGCCTCAAGGAGCGTAGTAATGCGGTGCACGTAGCGTGTAATAGCAAAAAGTGGGTGTGGCCAAATTCTTTTGCTTCCATTACTGCCCTGCCCAACCCCCCCCCCCCCCCCAGTGATTCCGAACCTGCCCCCAGAAGGTAACAGATTTGTGTGTGACTATCTTGGTTACTTGGGGAGCCACAGCCCAGTCTGAATAATGTTCCCGGGTTTCAGTCTGCCCGAAACCTGGACACATAATTCAAAACCCAGACTGTCCGGGTGAATCCTGGACAGGTGGCAACCGGAGTTGGATGACAGGCTAGTAAATTTTCAGTGGGCAATGGTTTGACGTCAGATATTCATATGGTCAGTACACAAATCCGTCACACAAAAGTCGAAAGTACAAACACGCATGCTCAGAATCAATGCTCACCAAACACAAAATTAGCAGAAGGGGCCCAAAGGGTGGCGCTCAAGAACTGAAATTCCTTGTAGTACGTGACTACGTTTGTGTTTGTGGCACGACAATTGTGTACCGTTAGTATGCAAGACAAGATCCTGGCACATGCCCTTTTGCAAAATCAGGTGCACGGTTGACCAACAACTGTACCATGTGTACGAGGCTTTAGGATACATACTTGAGCTGATTTTTTTTTTTTTTAAACCAGAGTTTAGTGTCACTTTGACTTCTAAACTAGAAGGTGACTTCTTAATTTATGTAGTTCTGGGGTTTTGTTATTAAATATATTTACTTTGAATTAAAAGAAAAAGGACACTTCAAACTTTCCATTTTGCATCTTCATTCAGTCAGTGTAGGCCTAGGAAATATTCTGTAATTCGGTGTGCTTTGTATTTAGTGTGCTAAAACTGACTAATGCCACTAGAGGGAAGCAGAGCTTTTGAAATGCAGATTACTGACTTTTTCATTTTATATTCCAGCAAAAAGAAACACAAACCGAGCTCTCCACAGGGGTGTAAATGAAGTTATAATTCCTAGGCTCATTTTAACAATGACTTTTGGGAAGAAATAGAGCTCCTGACTGAACTTTAGGGGAACTTTAATTTCAGAAACAGAACCTGGCCAAAGGTATTGGAAAGGATTTGTGCCGAGCAGGCAACTAGAAGATTCCACTGACCTTCAATAATCCCCTATCCTCTATTTGGAATTCAGGTGGAGCCATCTTTTTAAAACCAGGGCTTTTTATGTTACTGGTTTACACTTTCGAACTTCTGCAAGATGATGTTTGGCCTCTGCGTAATATGTGAGGTTTGGGTGACTATGAACTATAGTCAAAGCTAAGAAATGTGTAGACTCTGGAGGTTATTTACTAAAGGCGAATCCCCGTTGCACTACAAGTGCAAACTACAAGTGCAAAGTGCACATGGAATTGCACTGAAAGTGCACTTGTAAGTAAAGTCGCTGTAGATCCAAAGGAGAGATGCAAGCAAAATAGAAAAAAAAACAGCATTTTAGCTTGCACATGATTGGATGATAAAATCAGCAGAGCTTCCCCTCATTTCAGATCTTCCCCTCAGATTTACGGAGACTGCACTTCTAGTGCAATTTCAAGTGCACTTTGCATCTGCAGTTTGCACTTGCAGTTTGCACTTGTAGTGCAAAGTGGATTTGCCTTTTCGTAAACAACCCCCTGTGTGTCTCATAAGTAAACAGATTGCTGCCAAAGAAAAGTAAGCTTTGTTGAATCCAATGACAATAATAGAAAGGGAACAATGATGTGTGGTGGTTTATTGTCAGCAACTTCTTAGCTGATCTGACTCCAATAGACTGAAATCCGATCAGCTGCTATGAGTTGCCACCCTTGCAATTAAACTGTTTAGGTGCAATTTCTTGGGTCCTTCTTTGGGTGTCCTAGTCCCTGTATCATGTGGGCATTTCATTTTCGATGTCCAATGGTGGGGTCCTCTTAGAATCCAGAAGACAATTACTTCATCAATGGGGGATGACAGGGGACCAATGGTCCCTTGCATTGGATCAGCGGTCCCCTCAACTCAAACTAGCAGTGACAAGAGATCTGGAGGAGCGACTTAGTGAGTATTTCTGAATTAACCTGGTAAGGAGAAAAAAATGCATAGTAACATGGATTAGAAATAGAGATGGGTGGAAGAAATGTTAAAAAATAGTTTTAGTCCAGACTGGGACTTCCAGAACAAGCTGAACACAATGAGGGGTTATTTACTAAAGGAAAATCGACTTTGCACTGCAAGTGCACTTGAAAGTGCACTTGGAAGTAAAGTCGCTGTAGATCCCAGGGGGACATGCAAGACAAATAAAAAAACAGCATTTTAGCTTGCACATGATTGGATGATACAATCAGCAGAGCTTCATTTCAGATCTACCCCTTAGATTTAGAGCGACTGCACTTCCATTGGTAAATAACCCCCAATGCATATTTGTAAAGCACACCACTGTGTTTTAGAAATGTTCAGTATATTGTTTTCTTAAAGTGGTATTAAACCCAAAAGCAAACATTTATTATATTGCAGCTTATCAATTCTTATGCCGCGTACACACGACCGGACTTTTTGACGGACTAGGTCCGATGGTCTTCCCGAAGGACTTTCGGCGGAGGTCTGACGGACTTTCTGAACAAGCGGACTTGGCCACACATGACTGGACTAAGTCCATTCAAAAGTCTGTTAGTTTTGAGCGTGATGACGTAAACGGGACTAAACAAGGAAGTAGCCAATAGCTGCCCTTGCGTCGTATTTGGTCCATTGGACTAGCACACAGACAAGCGGTTTTCCCGATTTTTAGTCCGTCGGACTTGAGTCCATCGGATAGATTTGAAACATGTTTTATTTCTAGGTCCGTCCGGATTTATTTTATAAAAAGCGGTCGGATTAGCCCACAGATCGGATTGTCCGACGGACTGATCCCATCGGACCTAGTCTGCCGGAAAGTCCGGTCGTGTGTACGCAGCATTCGATTTGGTGGTTGCATTAGTTTTCCTTATAGACTTTCTTTACTTTTTCACCTGGGGACCTGACTAGTAAGTCTTTTGTTTTTTTAACAGAACAGGCTCTCCTGAAGATATAGCAATTAGAGGGATGAGACAAAGCATTTACCACTGACAAGCGTGCTCACAATGATCAGCTTTTATTTATGTAAAACCTTTATCTCAAAAGGAAAAAAACATCGCCATAACTGCTTATAAAATGTGAACTGATGAACATGGAATGAAAAGCAACTCCTACTTACACTCTGGACTTCCTACTCTGGTGCCCACCCAAAAAGCGTCCCCCAATACTAGCCCCCACACTATCCCACTCAATGACATTGATTCTCTACATAAATTGAAATCCCTAACTTCCTCCTGGCACCCACTCGCCCACATTTTACATAAACCCCAGTTCCCTCCAGGGCTGGATATCAAAGCCTTCAAGTGGTGGCTGGATAAAGGCCTATATAGAATTTGACACTTTAACTCGTGCGGTCCCCTCACTTTGAGCTACTGTACTTCAAAACTTGAAATGCCCTACTCCGAAAAATTTCAGTTTTATCAACTTTATCATGACATTTCCTCAACCAGATTCGGAAGAGTACTGAAAACCCACTCTCAGTAACCCCCTACGAACAATGGTGCTCCTCAGCCATGGACACGAGAGGGGGCATCTCCCTAATATACTCAGCACTAGCCGAGTCTCTGGAGAGAAGACGACCTACATGACAAGCTGGGAGCGTGACCTCGAACTTAACTGGGATCTGGACTCCTGGCACTCTAACTTCGCCCGTTCTTACAAGGGCATAGTGAATATTTCACTGATTGAAGCCAGCCTAAAGGTCATTTCCCGCTGGTACCTAGTTCCTACCCGCCTTGCCAAATATTACCCACAATCTTCTCCCCTATGCTTTAGAGGCTGTGGCCACATGGGCACTCTCCTCCACATTATGTGGGAATGCCCCAGAATCAGAGTTTACTGGAAAAGTCTTTTAACCTTATTCGCAAAACCACTGGAATTGCGATCAAACAAAACCCGACAACTGCGTTGCTCAACTGTCTAAACCCAAAAACTCCCAAACCAACTCAGACTCTGATTCGCTTTATTCTCCTAGGCACCAAAATGACTATCACCCGAGCCTGGAGATCTCCAACTGTCTCATCAGTTAACTAAACACAAAATCTCATGGATAATGTCCCAGGAAAAGATTTCCAACACCATTCTTAATACGGTGGATAAATTCAAACTCATCTGGGAGCCCTGGGCCACACATTTCGGGTCCCTCTGTGAATATAGGAGTAGACATAGAAGCCACAAGTTACTTACCTTTACAAGGCCAGGTTCGAGCTCCCCTTACCAATAGCCTTCCGTGCATTCCCTCCTCTCCACCTCTCTTCTTCCTTTTCGTGCTTTCCCCCTCTTTGCCTTTCCTATCTCTTCTTTCATTTCCAACCTCACCCTGCACCTGGTGCAGGTACAAACCCCCACAAATACTCAATATGCTGTCTCTCAGTTGGGGCTCTTATGGTTCTCACCTCAGAACTGACCAGTTGAGCCACCTGGGCTCACAACTTTGCTCATCAATTAGCATTAACATAAATGGTTTAGAGCTCTGTCTGATAAGAGCCTGACACACGAAACACAGACCTACAAAATGTTGGCTCTTCTTTACGTTTTTTTCTATCTTTTATCTCTTGGTTCACCAAACTCTATATACTTTATACTTTACAGGTACCCCGAACTGGCTACCTCCTACACAGCTTGATCCCAGATGGGGTGTGGGAGGTGAAGGAGACGGAAACCCCCAGCTCACATATGGTAGAAAAGTAAAATGTATGGTTAACTACTTTATATTAATGTTCGTGGTTTTCAGAATTGTTCTGGACTTTGTTGCTGGTCCTTTATTGTACTTTTGTATACCTTCAATAAAAACTATTTAAACATAAAATGTGAACTGAAGTTCAGCTGCAATTTGTTAGATTATCTAAGGCCGGAGCAATTTTTTTCCTGCAACCAGTAGGAAGATCTAGGGGAGACGTGCTGAGAACTCAGCCATGCATCCAGGATAGAGCAACTTTATTCCTAAAATATCCAAGCCCCCCCACCTTCCAGAGAGTGCACCATGCTTAATTTCTAGGTGGCAGGTAATAGAAGCTGCCTGGGTCAGAGTATACCCAATCCACTGTGGCTGCAAGAAGGACTCCAACACCAGCCCATAGTTGCACTACAACTGGGGGGGGGGGGGGTATGCTGATAGACTCAAAGCCCAGTGCCCTCTGTTCAGCTAGTGGTCATAACACAACATGCAAACTCGTCAACCTAACAAGCAGTATAAACAGTATATGTCCGGGAGTTAGCGTGGTAACACTGAGTCCTAATGAAGCCAGGCTAGGGAGCATACAGAACCAATAAGCACACCACAGCTTATGTTTAGGATATGGTCTTGGCAAACCCAGACTAGTACAGGCACAAGGAAACATTTGCAGACCAAGCATCAATGGGCCGAAAACCAGAACTGGTGAAGTCCAAAAAGTCTCAGGGATATCATATATTAGCCACCCAGAAACATGGAGACCCTCTGAAAGTGGTGATTAAAAATAGAACATTGTCCAACTAGAGTGGCAGTTAGGGATCATGAGCAGTAGGGTAGCAGCCAGCAGGCTCGTTTGAGACTGCACGGGACCAGGATCTTCTGCAGCTTTGTGGTCTTGAGGTTGGAAGACATGGGCCCTCCAACAACACTGACAGATCTAGCCAGTCTGGAACAGGAACATCTGGAACATCCAGGAGCGCAGAGAGCCAGTAACTGCTCAGGGGAGCGTAAAGTAAAAGAATTATCGCCCCCACTGACCAGAAGATGTAAGGGGTGGCCCCAGTGGTATGTATCTCCAGAGTTCCTGATCACTTCCAGAAGAGGATGGATATTCGCTCACATCTTAAGAGCCAGATGAGAGAGATCCAGAAACAGCTTCACTGAGGCTCTGTCAAAATCCACCGGGCCCCTGGTCCATGCACAATGTATGATCTCTTCTCTTAAAATGTAATTAAACCCCCCTATCGTTTTCTGCCAAGGAAGCTGCCATCTTTGCCTCTGTTCAATCTACAACTGCCATGATGCTGCACATGTGGTCAGTTATGATACCAGCTATTGGATGGTTTGACAGTTTGGTTGAGAGCACATCCAATGGGATACAGAGCATCCCCCCATGAACTCTGCCCTCTATGCCAAATTCCATCTCTGCTGTGGGTGGCTTGTCGCTCACATGATTCAGGATGGCTGTAACTATGGCCTTAAGGTCCCCCCCGATGTAGCCTCTGCAATGCCTCACAGCCTGATATTGTTTTTGCGACTACGGTTCTCTCCATCGTCAATGAGCAGGTGCATCATGATAAGTCTGTGGTGTTGCCTCTCCTGAGCCTCCTCTAGTGCGGCCACATGGGCTTTCAGTGTGTTTGTGGTGGTTTCTACCACTGTAACCTGGTTGTCAACAGAGGCAATCTGATCTTATAATTCATGTATTTCCTCGGAGAGCATACTCACGATTGAAGCAGGCATCTTCAAGATATCCTGATTGTTGGGGAGGAGAAGTAGCATGTCCCTCCAGCCTCCCTCAAGCATCTGTTCATGTGTAGGGAAGGCATGGGAGCAGGATGGATAAGCAGGCCTTGGTAGTTCAAGAGATGCAATGGGAGAGACAGGGCGGCCAGAAGGCTGTGAGAGGGAAGCAGAGGCTATGGGCTGGGACTTCCCCGTTTTCTTCTGTGTGGCGGGTCCAACTGCTGATGGGGACAGTGGCGCTATATTGCATCCCTGGGTATTGAGCAAATCGATTGGAGACTTTTAAGAAATATGAGGCAATGTCCTGTCTCCTCTGTGCTGACAGTTCTCCTGGAGGTTTTCTCTGCCGCGGGCATGTGATATTGCTGAGATCCAGTGGCTGTAGGAGAGAGAGATTGCCTGGGCTGCACGGAGCTCCCCAAACACATAGCCTCACAGCGCCATTACCTAGCCACGCCCCCTAACTGACACATTTAACACTTTTAGGGAACCAATGACATTATTACAGTGATCAGTGCCAAAAATATGCACAGTCACTGTACTAATGACACTGGCTGGGAAGGGGTTAAACAGCTAGGGTAAACAATGAGTTAAATGTGTAACTAGCCAGTGTTTTGGTGTTTAATATATGGTGTTTTTACTAAGGGAAGTGATGGATTTGTTTCACTGCTTTGTAGGGAAAGAAAATCCATTGCTTCCCAGCTGACAGGACCGAGCTTTGCCTTGTTTACATAAGAAGAACCCTGTCTGGTGTGTCTTCCAGACGATTGGCAATGGATGACTGCCAGCAACCTCTGATCTGTCTAATCACATCACAGCTGGGCCGTCTCTGGTGCATGTGCGCAACCTCTCCCCCCCCCCCCCCACCACCCGGAAGTACCGGATCACATACCTAGTACGTGATCCAGTGCAGAAGAGCCTCATTGCCGCTGTATATGTATGTTAAATGGTCAGCAAGCGGTTAATGTAATGATATAATGTGCTTCAAATCCTGCGTGCATGATTCATTGTTCTATTTCCCCAGTTTCACTCAGTCCCTACTTGTTATCAATAAAACTACAAACTTGAAATACAGTCTTGATTTATTGAACAGAGTTTGAACTTCAGATAAGCTAAAAAAAAAAAAAAACATGTAGTGAGGACAGAACAGTAAGAAAATGTACTGCAATGCATACCACTGCAGCAGCCAGCAGAATGAGATATTAATCACAAAGTGCATAATGTAAAAAAATAAAATAATACATGGCTTAATTTCAAGTAGAATTCCGAGATCGATATAACCAATCTTAAACTTGCACACACCCTTCTTTCTAACACCTATACTAACTGCCCTGTGGAAGAAAGATGTATACCTACTTCTGGACCACCTGCCCACAATGTACTGTGGACGGGCGGCCCATACAGGCACAGTGGCGTACTGGTACATCGCTGCCTGTTTCCAGGTTTAGGGCACATGCATGCGCGCCCCCCTTGCCAAAACTCGCTGCGATTGTACACAGCTGGAGTTTGTCAATGATTCATGGCCGGGACCTACTGCTTGGCTGTGTCCAATCACATCTTTACAGAGGGAACAATTTCTATGTGCAATGCAGGGATAAGAAACAAAGAAATCTTTAGTAAAAAGCAGCACAACATCAGACAAATTAACACTTGTTAGGCAAACATTTAACACAATGACTACCTGAGATGCTAACCCTTTCCCAGCCAGTGTCATTAGCAGTGGCATTGATAGGGGGTGGCTTTTGGGGCTATAGCCCCGAATCTGAGGCCCATAGCCCCAAGTCTCTGCAGGGGTCCCCAAGGGGAGGGGAGGCTCCCTGGGGACCCTGATGTAAGTGGGAGGCTCTCTGGGGACCCTGATGTAAGTGGGGGGCTCTCTGGGGACCCTGATGTAAGTGGGGGACTCTCTGGGGATATAAGCATACACACGCGTATATTACTGTATATACATGTGTATGCCCCCCCCGTAGGACTTTCTTTACTACACTGCTATGGGCTCTAGCCCCAGATCTTTTGTAGACCTAGCCATGACTCTTGGTCATTAGTACAGTGACAGTGTATAGTATGATCACTGTATTAGTGTCTCTGGTGACGTCAGTGACAGTTAGTCAGTTCCCACTCAGTGTCAGTTAGTGTCAGATTGTCTGTCACACTATCTCAGTCCCATAATCAATGCCTTAGTAGTATTAAAAAAAAAAATTCTAGTATATATACACCATAGTTTGTAGACACTAGACTTTTCACACAAACCAATCAATATACACTTATTGTTTTTTTTTTTTTTTTTTACCAAAGCCATGTAGCAGAATACATTTTGCCCAAAATCTATGTAGTCATTTTTTTTAATATGTTTTATAGCTGAAAGTAAAAAACATTTTTTTTTTTATTTTTACCTTTTTTCATTTATAACAAAAAAAAAAAAACGCGTTGATCAAATACCACCAAAAGAAAACTCTACTTATGTGAAAAAATAAATTTTGTTTTGGTACAGTGTTGCATGACCGAGCAATTAAGTAGCACAGTGCTAAATAGCAAAAAATGACTTGGTCATGAGGGGGGGGGGGGGGGGGGGTAAAACCTTTCAGAGCTGAGGTGGATATACAGTACTTACCTATTCTCAGGCCTTTCCAGTCTGGTCACGTGATCGCCCCTACAATGAAGAGGAGAGAGCGCTCTGATAATGGCTTGAATGCCTGAGCAGTGATGTCACCCCATAGACTTACTATGGGCCATCCCTTGTCGGAGCCACCATCTCTCCCCTTGTGACTACAGTGTACCCATTTTCTGATGGCTACTTCCAGCGGGATAATGCACCATGACACAAAGCTCAAATCATCTCACCACCGGTTTCTTGGACAAAACAATGCATTCATTGTACTCTAATGACCTCCACAGTCACCAGAACTTAATCCAAAAGAGCACATTTGGGATGTGGTGGAATGGGAGATTCGCATCATGGATGTGCAGTTGACAAATCTGCAACAACTGTGTAATGCTATCATGTCATTATGGAACAGAATCTCTGAAGAATGTTTCCAACACCTTGTTGAATCTATCCTACGAAGAATTAAGGTGGTTTTGAAGGCAAAAGGGGTCCAACCCAGAACTAGCAAGGTGTACCTAATGAAATGGCCAGTGAGTGTATTTCAACCAATCAAAACTGACTTTGCTAAAACTGATTCAGTAAAAGATTCTGATTGGTTGCTATTGCACTGATTTGACTTCATACATATCCTATGTTATAGAATAAAAAGGGTGAAACATTTAACTGCTATTACATACATTAGTTGTACTGCTATGAGCTAACATTAATAGCCAGATACATACTATTATCAAAAATATTGGGACACTTGCCTTTACATGCACATGAACTTTAATGGCATCCTAGTCTTATTTTTTAGGGTTCAATAATGAGTTGGCCCACTCTTTGCAGCTATAATAGCTTCAATTCTTCTGGGAAGACTGTCCACAAAGTTTAGGGGTGTGTATATGGAAATGTTTGACCATTCTTCCAGAAGCACATTTGTGAGGTCAGGCACTGATGTTGCACGAGAAGGCCTGGCTCACAGTCTCCACTCTAATTCATCCAACATCAGTGCCTGACCTCACAAATGCACTTCTGGAAAAATGGTCAAACATTCCCATAGACACACTCCTAAACCTTGTGGACAGCCTTCCCAGAAGAGTTGAAGCTATTATAGCTGCAAAGGGTGGGCCAACTCAAAGTAGAATCCTACAGACTAATGCCTTGTACACACGGTCAGACATTCTGACAACCAAAATCAGTTTAGGACAAAATCTGTCGGAAAAAAAGATGGATTTTGTCCTAACTGGTGTACTGCATACACACGGTCGGACAAAGTTGTCGGAAAATCTGATCGTTTGGAGCGTGATGACGTTCGTTCATTATGACGGGACTAAGGCTAGTAGTCAATAGCTTTGGTCTTGTAATTTGATCTGAGCATGCATGGCACTTTATCCAATCAGAATTCTCTACAAACAATCGGAAAAAGTCTGATCGGATTTTTTTGTCGGAAAATTTGAGATCCTGCTCTCCTGTCCGATAGAGCCAACGCACAATCAGATTTTTCGACAATATAATCTGATTGGCATTTTTCTGTCGGCATTTCCGACCATGTGTACAAGGCATAATACTGGAATAAAATTAAAGTTCATGTGCGTGTAAAGGCAGGTGTCCCAATACTTTTGGTAATATAGTGTATCTGTATACCTGCACTCAAAGTTTTTAGCAACTTGTTATTATTTTTATTGAATTTTAAGTATGCAATATTTAACACCCTTCTCAGAATAGAGAAAAACCATACATTTGGGCTGTGTCTCAATCTTTTTTTCAGTCAAGGCACCCTTTAAAATTGTGCACAATCTTTAAACACACCAATCTGGGTGCTTGTTCACACCAAAATCTAAAGTGCTAATTTTAAAGGCTAATATGCAAGTTACTGTCCTAAAAAGTGTTTGGGGACCTGGGTCCTGCCCCAGGGGACATGTATCAATGCAAAAAAAAGTTTTTTCGGGAGCTGTGATTTTAATAATGATTAAAGTGAAACAATAAAAGTGTAATATTCCTTTAAATTTCATACCTGGGGGGGTGTGAATAGTATGCCTGTGAAGGGGCGCATGTTTCCCATGCTTAGAACAGTCCCTGCATAAACTGTCATTTCTGCAGGAAAAAAAGTCATTTCAAATCACTCGCGGCTATAATGAATTGTCGGCTCCCGTAATACAGAGAACACTTATTGAAAGTCATTGATAAAAAAAAAAGAAGCATGGGGTTCCCCCAAATTCAATTACCAGGCCCTTCAGGTCTGGTATGGATATTAAGGAGAACCCCACGTCAAATAAAAAAAATGACATGGGGTCCCCCCAAAGCACCATGTCCCCATGTTGATGAGGACAAGGGCCTCATCCCCACAACCCTGGCCGGTGGGTGTGGGGGTCTACGGGTGGGGGGCTTATCAGAATCTGGAAGCCCCCTTTAAGAGGGGGACCCCCACATCCTGCCCCCCTGTTTGAGATGGTAGGGTGTACAAAAGAGGCCCCTACCATTTCACAAAGAAAGTGTAAAAAATTGTTAAATAAGACAAACACACTTTTGTTTAAGGGGTGTTACTGAGAGATGGAGCAAAAAGAAAGCGGCATCTGCCGGGATGGGGTAGGCCGCGAACCTCTGAGAGATGCGACGAACCTCCTCCCAGAATGACCGCAGCCTGGGGCAGGACCAGAACATATGAACATATGAAGCAGTGTACCCTTTTCCTCATTACAGCGCCAGCACTGAGGACGAGGGGTAGCATTTGCTCAACCTGGCGGGAGTCAGGTACCAACGGGTAAGGATCTTGAAGTTGGATTCCTGAATTTTGGTACAGAGAGAAGATTTGAGGGCCAGAGTGACAATGCGTTTAGTTTGTAGTGGTGAGAATTGACAGTCTAGATCCCGCTCCCATTTAGTCAGACAGGGCAAATCAGGCTGGTCTACAGGTGAAGATAACAGGGCATAAGTCTGGGACATTACATGAGCCAGTGGGTCAGTCGTCGAGCACAATTGCTCAAATGGCGTCAGATGTTGTGCGAATTCCCGGGGGCGTGGTAGTGATTGTAGAAAATGGTGCAATTGTAAGGCTGTCCAGAACGGGAGACGGTATGGTCCTGATGGTACAGTAAGTTCTGTCAGAGAGGGCCATTTCCCCCGCACCAAAAATTTGGCCACATGGTCGTGGGCGGAGTCAACTAACGCTGCATAGGTAGAATAGTGGAGACCCGGTTCAAAACTCTGATGACCCAAGATGGGAAGCAGGGGAGAGAGTGTCGAGATAAGGGAGGTTTTGGTGGCGGCACCATAACTATGTCTCAGCGTTGTCCCAATAAGGGGGTGCAGTTTCAGGGGTGTCGGTAGTTCTCTATAACACCACAGCGCTCCTTTCAAGGATATATTGGTCTGGGCCTGCTCGATCTGCACCCAGAGTTTGGATGCCCCGTTACATCTCCAGTCAACGATCCTTCCCAAATGGGACGCCAAATAGTAGTTACGTATGTCGGGAAGTGCTAGGCCCCCCCCAAAGTTTGGGGAGTATCAGTTGCGCGTGGCGCAGCCGAGGCTTCTTGCATGCCCAGACAAATTTGGTGAAGAGGGACTGTACTTGACTAAAAAAAAGGGGTGGTATATGTATGGGTAGAGCTTGGATGAGGTATATAAATTTGGGTAGGATATTCATTTTTAGGAGGTTGCATCTCCCAAACCAGGAGTGCAGTCCTCCCTGCCACTGCTCCAGCAGTAATCGAGACTTAGTCAGTAGAGATGGAAAGTTAAGATCAAATGTCTGGGCAATAGTAGCCGGGATTTTCGTACCCAAGTACGTCAAAGCTTTGTCGGTCCATTTAAAACTGAAATTGGCCTGCAGGTCAGAAAGGGTACGGGGCGGTATTGCTATGCCCATTGCTTCGGACTTAGTAAAGTTTATTTTCAGGTGGGAGATCGCACCATATAGCTGGAATTCTCTGAGGAGGTTCGGCAATGAAATGCTGGGATTAGTCAGTGAGAATAAAAGATCATCTGCATATGCTGATATTTTGTAATGGGAGGCACCCGACCGTATTCCTAATATATCAGGGTTACTTCTAATAGTACATAGAAACGGTTCCAGAGAGAGGGCGAAAAGCAGGGGTGACAGGGGGCATCCCTGTCTCGTCCCTTTCCGGATGGGGAAGGGGCTTGAGAGGACTCCGTTAGCTTTGACTTGAGCTGTAGGGGTAGAGTAAATGTTAGTGATCCACCGCAACATTTTGTCTCCCAAACCTATGTGGCGGAGGACAGAGAACATATAGCGCCAATTTACTCTGTCAAAAGCTTTTTCAGCATCAGTATTGACCAATACACAGGGGATTTTTTGGGCTTCTGCAATGTGGAGTAGGTTTAACACTTTAATGGTGTTGTCTCTTGCTTCTCTAGTAGGTATAAATCCCACCTGATCTAAATGGACGAGGGACTGGATGTGTTGCGCTAGTCTGGTGGCCACAATCTTGGAGAAGAGTTTCAGATCTAGGTTTAGGAGGGAAATTGGTCTATAGCTACCACAGTGGCTCGGGTCCTTCCCGTCCTTAGGGATCAGGGATATATGTGCACGCAGAGTGTCTCTCTGGAAGGAGGTGTCTGCACCTAGTGCATTAAAAAAGGTCACCAGTCGTGGGCCCAGTATTGGAAAAAGGGTTTTATAGTACTGGGCAGTAAAACCATCCGGCCCAGGTGCCTTATCTGCCTTCAATGCGTTGACTGCCACTTGTAGTTCCGCTAGAGTGATGGGTTCCTCTAAAAGAACTTGTGTCTCCTGTGGGAGTGAGGGGAGTTGAGAGTTTGTGATGTACTCGTTTATTTGGGATTGGCTACGGGAGGAATCTGGCAGGTTATAGAGACCCATATAGAAGTCCCTAAAGGAGCTAGAAATCTGCGTTGGAGTAGATACTTTCTGGCCTTGCAAGTTAACCACCTGCGGAATATATAAGGCCGATTTGGTATCCTTAACTGACTTGGCCAAAGTTTTCCCGCATTTATCACCACTTTCATAAGCTATGCGTCTGGAGAATTGTACCACCGCTTTTGCTTTATAGCGGAGAGTTTCTGTTATTTGCGTGCGGAGTGTCAACAACTCCGCCTCCAAGGGTTGCGTGGGGGTATGTTTATGTTGGGCTTCCACTGTGGCCAATTTGGCAAGCAAGTGTGTGAGTTGCTCACTTCTTTTTCTTTTAATACGGGCCCCATGTTTAATAAATATACCCCGAATAACCGGTTTATGAGCCTCCCAGAGAATTCCAGGGTCGCAGCCCGGAGTGTCATTGTCCCTGAAGTACAGGTCAAGCTCTTTAGTAACCTCGGTAAGAATCTCGGGTATTTGTAAAAGGCTTTCGTTGAGCCGCCAGAAAAGAGATCTAGGTGAGGGGTGGTCACTGAGGGAGTAAGTCATATAAATAGGGGCATGATCCGACCATGTAATCTGCCCCAGAGAGGTAGAGGACACTAAGTGTAGTTGGTCGTGCGGCACCAAGAAAAAGTCTATTCTAGAATAGACTTTATGTGGGGCAGAATAGAATGTGTAGTCTTTCTCACTGGGGTGATGTAGTCGCCACACATCCCACAGTTGGGTGTCGCGTAGTGTTTGGGCAATCCGTTTCCGACAGGAGGGCGATATCGCGAAATGTCCCGAGGACATATCCGAGGAGGGAGAGAGCGGGACATTAAAGTCGCCACCTAATATCAGTTGGCCCGACTTAATATCCATTAAGCGTGTTAAGGTGCGTTTGAGAAATCTGTCCTGGAGGACATTGGGTGCATAGAGAGAAGCTAGTGTAAATTGCATATCTCCTATCAGGCCTTGCAAGAAGAGAAATCGTCCCTCCGGATCTGCAGTAACTGCCCGGCATTGCCAAGGCAGCTTGCCCGAGATCAGAATGGACACCCCTCTAGATTTGGAGGAGGGGTTAGTGGAATGGTATACCCTGGGGAAGTGTCTGTTCCGGAGCAGGGGAAGCCTGTCATCCCTAAAGTGAGTTTCTTGGATAAAGACGATATCTGCATGCACCTTTTTAAGGTCATGTAACATCTGTCTTTTCTCGGGGGTATTTAGGCCCTTGTCATTCAGAGATACTATTTTGATGGAATCCACCGCCATGTCTAAGGAAGAGGACGGGTAGGGAAAGGAGGGGTTTAAAGAATAGGTAGGGGGTGTGGGAGAGAGTTGGAAGGAGGTAGGAGGGGAAAGGTTGGGTGGTAGAGAGGTGGGGGGGCTGAGCCTGTGTAACACCTCAGTACTCCATGTAGGGGACAGGGCAGAGAACTACGGTGAAGACACTGTCTTCGTATGGGTGTCGCCCCGAATTTTCAGGGGTACACTACGGCCTACGTGGGGTGAGGGCAGACAAAGGACCGGTGTGAGGTCCCGGCCTCCCTGCCCACCCCGGCATGAAGAAGCATAACAGCCAGTACATATTAGTAAAACACAACATAACATCTGGCAACCTGTAAACCTACGAGCAGAATAATGTAGAGAGCAGACATCATGTAACAAACATAACAAAAGCCCTACAGTGCAGGGCCTATATCATCATAATCGGGGAAAGAATAAGGGTGCTCTGTTACCTACAACACCAACGATAGTGGTGCCTCCCGACCAGAGGCAAAAAAAAAAAAGGGGGGGGGCAGGGAAACAAAACATCACGGTATATAATCCCGGCAAGTACATCCCTCCCTCCCCCTACCCCTGCAGCAGTGGACCTCCATAGGGACAGTTTCAGGAAAAGTCACTGTTAGTGCAGCAGGAGAGCTTTCGTTGCGGGAGCACCTGCACTTCACCTCCAAAAGTCACCCCCCGGTGGGTCACCCCAATGACCACGCCGACGAGTAGAGTAGGGTAGGACCTCCCAGTTTGAGACCCAGGTAGCAGATAAAACATCCGCAACTAGTCCCATTGTATCAGGTGTGTTAGTGTCTCCTGTCGCCTGACCGTGGCATAGTCCACATAGAAAACAATAGCAGGGGAGTGCGGCGCCCTCAACAGAGTCTCCACCGCCCCAACGCCCTTCCTCCGCAACTCCCCCACGGCCTCTGTCCTCCCCATAACAAATATGTAAGGCACCTCAAGGTCCGGGTAGAGGAACAGCAGTGGGATCGCAGCAAGGTCATGTACAGGTAGCCTAACCAACTCGATGAGGAACAGCAGGAACTCAGTCTCCCTACCACCCCCCCTCCAATAACCGCCAGCACGGCGGCGGAGTCGGCCCTCACAAACTGCATTCCCAAAACGGTGAGAGATAACCGGCTCAGTGCCGTAAGGCAGAAATACCTGCAGAGGGTGCCGAGGAGCCGGGTGGCCATCCATCGGCGAGGAAGAACGTCGGTAGGTAGTTCCAGGGTTGCGCGGTCCCCCGCGTGCAGTCGATCGTCGCAGGTGTCATAGTCACGGAAGGATGACCCAAAGCGGCGGCACAGGAGGGGGCAGGGAGCAATTCCGCCGGGACCGAGGTGCTCCAAAAGGTGAGCGTCGCTCCTAGAATCCGTATGTGTCAGGGCTGTTGTAACTGGCAAGTTATGGGATGCGTCGGTCCACGTTCCCGGCACCGAGGTCTTCTTGTAGAGGGCGATGAAGGCAGGATCCGCTGCAGGGTGTCTTGAGGCACACGCGGTGGGAGGGGCTGAGCATCACCGGATCGGGAGAAGCAAGGTAGGTAGATCGTATGGTGTCATAGAAGTAACAGGCGAGAAACAGCTTACACTTCCCTTCGCTGTCTTGTGAGAGTGCTCTGGTACGTCTGCTCCCCCTCTGTGTTCTGCGCGGCAGCGGGGCAGAGGACCTCGAGACAGCTGGGCGTCCCTGCATACGAGGCAAGTAAGCCAGCCAATTATGGACATCAATAGGGTCAGCATTGAGGAAAGCGAAAAGTTCTGGTAGGGCCTCTGGTGCCCGCAACATAAAGGTGCGCTGATTTTTAATAAAGGTCACCGAAATAGGGAACCCCCAGCGATAAGTGGCATTGCAGCGCCTGGCCAAATCCAAAAGTGGTTTCAATAAGACTCGTCGGTATAAGGTCGGTCTGGAGATATCCGGCAGGATCTTGATTCGGGCCCCATCGAAGTCAATGTCGCCCGTCTCCCAGGCTCTGCGTGCGATAATGTCCTTGTGTGTGTAGTGGTGCAGGCGGCACAACACATCCCAGGGTCGGTTCGGGTCCAGTGATTTAGGGCCCAAGGCCCTTTGGACTCTGTCTATCTCCACCGTGTCCGGGAGCTGGTCACCCGCAATTTGCCGGAATATCGCCGTGACCGTGGCTAGGAGATCCCCCGGCCCAGTGGCCTCCGGAAGGCCGCGGAGCCGCACATTGTTCCGGCGGCCCCGGTCCTCCATGCGTAGTTGCATCTCCACCGCTGCATGGAAATGGTCCCGCTGCTGCGATTCAAGAGTAGCCACTCGTTGCTCCAAGGAGATCGTTGACCGATCTCCCGTTGTAACGCGAGTGTCCAGACTCTGTACCTCCTGTCGGACGGCCACAATCTCCGCCCTGTGTGCCGCTTCTACTCTCCCAATAATCGCCTCTATGTCCGCCTTAGTCGGGAGTGCTTGTAGAATGGCCTTCAAGTCCGGGTCCGTCCGGTAGACCGGTAAGGTTACGGAGTCGCTCAGGTCTGTGGACGGTGCCGCCGGGGAACCCGGGTACAGTATCG
The DNA here is from genome assembly GCF_037356315.1 of Lithobates pipiens. Classification (NCBI taxonomy): domain Eukaryota; kingdom Metazoa; phylum Chordata; class Amphibia; order Anura; family Ranidae; genus Lithobates; species Lithobates pipiens. Next base: position 300,337,102 of record NW_027507748.1, on the reverse strand, counting down.
GGCTCCGCGAGCTCTCGGACCCGGAGGGTCCCTCCACCATCTCCAACGCTGGAGAGTTCAGGCCACGCGACTCCGCCATCTTAGGTCCCGAGGGTCCCGCACTCGCACGGTGGAACAGCCTCTGCAACTCGCCTGAGATTTGGGAACCGTGCGCTCGGTCGCACTTCTGCTTAGTCCGCTGAGTGGCCTGCTTCTTGGATGACATTATACAGGGCACAACAACAATAGCTAGCCAGGGTGGACACCAGGAGGCCAGGAGCTCAGCAGAAACACGTCTTCACCCGGCCATGTCCAGACCACGCCCCCAGCACACACCATTTTTTGTGCGTTCCCACACACGTTTAGGGGACAAAAGTGCGTGTTATATGCCGATAAATACGGTATGTAGTGCCTGTCAGTGAGCAGTATATAGGTTCAGATAGTGAGCAGTATGTAGTGACAGTCAGTGAGCAGTATGTAGTGCCGGTCAGTGAGCAGTATGTAGTTCCGGTCAGCGAGCAGTATGTAGTTCCGGTCAGCGAGCAGTATGTAGTGCCAGTCAGTGAGCAGTATGTAGTGCTAGTCAGTTAGCAATATATAGTGCCAGTCAGTTAGCAGTATATAGTGGCAGTCAGTTAGCAGTGTATAGTGCCAGTCAATGAGCAGTATGTAGTGCCAGTCAATGAGCAGTATGTAGTGCCAGTCAGTGAGCAATATGCAGTGCCAGTCAGTGAGCAATACGTAGTGCCAGTCAGTAATCAGTATGTAGTGCCAGTCAGTGAGCAGCATATAGCACCAGATAGTGAGCATTATGTAGTGCCAGTCAGTAAGCAGTATATAGCACCAGATAGTGAACAGTATGTAGTGCTATACAGTGAGCAGTATATAGCGCCAGATAGTGAGCAGTATGTAGTGCCAGTCAGTAAGCAGTATATGTCACCAGATAGTGAACAGTATGTAGTGTCAGTCAGTGAGCAGTATATAGTGCCAGATCGTGAGCAGTATGTAGTGCCAGTCAGTGAGCAGTATTTGATGCAAGTCAGGAATTCCTGCAGGCGAGGCCTCTCTCTCTATCAGCCACTTACTGCATCACTTGCTGCTATCTATGCTCCTCTTCCATCTCCAGCTATTGGATCAGCCATAACAGCCACCTGTACAAGGAGCGAAGGAGGGGGCCATACCCTTGGTCCCAGTCACCATCTCTAGCTGTCCAGGAAGAAGTTGGTTGAGGAGAACTCCAGTAAGAGCTCAGGGGAGAGGAGAGCACCATAGACAGCTCTTGCCCCTCTGCTGACCTGTACCTTCCTATCGCCTGTGGAGACAAGTGAGGGGAATCTAAGGGAGCTGTGCAGGTGCCCGATGTACTCCTTAGTGACTGATTATGTCATTGGATGGTGGGAAGCGAGCAGGCTGCCCAGCACATGGTCAGTACTTGTGTTTGGAAAAAAAAAAAACAGGCTTGGATCAAGTAGCTTTTCAAAGAATTTTCACATAGCCCTTCGCCTGGAGAAAGTGCAAAGGGTACATTTGTTTGCTGTGAATGGGGAAAATATGAATGTATTTAGGCAAAACCCTGTGCTGTTTCAATATAAATATTTGATTTCAAAGGTAAAATAATGCATTTGGTCACTAGATGGCGTTAAGTATCATAGGAATTTCCTGTAACACTTAACTCCCTCTAGTGTCCAAATATCACATTTTCCATTTAAAATAAATTATTTACATTTGAACACCACAGAATATAGCCTATTTAGATTTGTTTTCTGTCCCATTCACACAGAAAAAATGTACTTGCACTTTCACTGGGCGAATGGCTATGTGAATTTATAAATAAACCTTTAATTGATGCACAGTCTGGAAAAATGTATTCTCCCTTTTATAACGGTATACTCAAAATGATGGAGTATGCTTTTAAGTTATAAAAGACAGGATAAAGTTGCTCAGTATCTTTGATGATGTTAACTTTCCTGCAGGGGTTCTGCTGGTGTCTATTGGAATTGAAATGACTTACTGCAATATCCTCCGTGAGTCTGAAATTAGAATGATTGATATGTTTCTTAAAGAACGAGAACAATCATCCTGGTTGTATAACAAATTCGCCTTGCTAGAGCATAGTTTCATGGTTCCCAATACCTCCAGATGCAGGAAGTTGTGATGGAGGCATGTTGCATAAGCCACTTACCTATACCTGGGGCTGGGAATGCCACATTTTCTCAGATGACAAATTTTTTGTTATGTATCTCTGCCACATTTTGGCATAGCACAAGTACATAGATAATATGTTTTTCATTTTGGATAGATCAAGGGAGGGTTATAACCTCTGTCTGATTTTTTTTTCTTCCGCCATATGTGTCCCATTGCAAAGTTTTTCTTCACTTCCTGTTCCATAGTCACAGGAAGTGAGAGGACATCTCTGCAAATTAAGGTAATTCCTTGGGGACCCCCAGATCACCAGAACAAGATTCCCCATTGGAAGATTTCCCCTCTATTACTTTTCTCGGGACAACCCAAAATTGGGGATTTTCTTTTACTTTCATTTTCAATGATAATGGTAAACAGGACAATAGAGAGGGTGAATCTCCCTAATGGGGGCAGAGAAAGCAATAAAAACTAACAGGTGTTCAAATCCCTCTGCACTCCATCCAAAAAAAAAATATATATACATATATATACTTTCATTTTAAATTCACTATGAATTCAAGTCAAGTGAAAATTTAATACTTAGATGTGAAGAATATTGTGCTTATACATGGCACTGTACTGGAAACCTACAGCAGGTAATATTCCATGCTAAAAGTGCCTACTTCTCATTAAAAGTATACCTCAGACCTAGTACCTAAGACTTAAGAGAAACTGTTCCAATGAAGATGATACCTACTCATAAGTGGCAATGTATTAAAAAAGTTATAGACTGTTCAAAGATGGTATTCAGATGATCCACCTCAATTTGAGACACATTAATAGGGGGTCACTGCTGTGGGGTATATCCCTGTTTGGGGAGAGGAAC